>NC_092568.1:4795000-5095000 GCF_037975245.1 Apostichopus japonicus | reverse complement strand
CCACTCTTTCTTTTGTAGTCGATAAATCGCATAGCTCTTCTCGCGATGACTGCGATTACTCGGCTACAGTTATGACGTCATCAGTGTCATTTTTACATTGCAGAAATACAGTCATAACAAATGTTTCTCCATGGTGCACTATCTTTATTTGTTCTTGTTGCGTCTTTATGTGTGGTGTCTTAATCATGTTAAAACATCTAAAAAAACAAAAACTGTGGACAACTTTCGATCTACAACATTTCTTAAACTCCTTCATAGTAAATTACAAATGTCTAGACATGTCTAGTCTATTATAATGCAAGATGATACAACGAATTCCCAATTTGCTAAACAAGCCTACGATTTTTATCAGGTTTTTTACACTGTGCTTTCCTCTTTACAAAATTTTGTGGAATTAATATACATCAAATATGTTATGCAATCTGTGTACACTAACTTTGTTTGATCAAGATAATTACATTGGTAGCTCTGCAGATGTCCGATTTGCACAGCAACAGCTGTTGTAAAGTGATTATTCCAAAATCCTATCTAAAGGCTTCAAACTAGTTTCATAGCATATTGCAGATCAACATAACCGGCTGTTTCTGATCCATCAATGGCAGGAGTCTTTTTATGAATTTTTTATTTGGCTGTTATTTCCTGTACAGTATATTCTTTAGAATTGTGTATATAAATTAAAATGTTCTTTCTAACTATGTTGTGATAAAGAAAAAAAATTGCACACACTTCAATGAATGAATGAACTTTTCTGTATGATTGACTTACTTCATTAAATTTCAGTAGACTAAGTGTGTTCACTTGGAATAGTAGATAATCCTGAGAAAAGAGAACAAAAATTGGAGAAATAAGGAAAGGAATATTTGGTGAATAGAATAGAATACATAACTGTATTCAACTGGCAAAGAGCTGAAAAAGTTTAAAAATAAATAAACAACACTTTATCGTCATGAACCATTTATCGGGGTCTATGTGCACTAAATGGAAGCTGCGTTAAGCCTATGACAAGAAACCATACTCAACACAATGCTGTATGGAGCTTAACAGCAAAATGATTACGACTATTAGTACCAGGTTTTTATCTGCAGGTGAGTTGGATAATTGGAAATTCTTGAAAAAAATTTGCCATTCAAACATTACAAATTTAACGAACGCCAATAGTATGCACAAAACCTTGACTATTTGGTTGTTTTACTTCTGTTTCAGCTGGGCTCATTCTTGCATACGCCTCGCACCAACACTGATCACAAAAGGGCAAGAACTACACCAAACAAAGGTGCAACCCACCACTAATAGGGGGGCAAAAGATAAACATTGGAGTGAATCGTCGTACCCACCTGTGTTTGCCAAAGTTGTATACATAGAACGATGAAGGTTAAATTCGGCTCTGTGTCCATAACCGACATATTATTTTCCAAAAGCAGAATGGTGCGACATACCAACTTTCATACCAAATATAACGCATAAATCGATATAATGGATATGTGATGGGATATTGACATTGCAGGAAGTTAAATATTGTCATTTAAACCACCTTATTAGGACAACTTCTTCTAATAATACTGTACTTTCTTGACAAGCTTCAAAGCACTCTGTACTGACAGTATGAGCAGTATGAATATCCTGTTTCTATATAATAAATGTTAGGAACTGTTCATACTGTCAATAAGACTGCTTTGCAGAATGACTTTGAGAAACAGTATAGAGTGGTACTAGCATTAGAAAAAAATCCCAAATGGCTGTTTAATCCTGTTAAACTGCGCTGAAAATATAAACCGTAGTGTACACCTCAGATATTTCTGTGTGACCCTATTTTGACAAGTTATAAAGTGAGCATATCATAGTATTATAGAAAGCTTGTGTCAAAGTCACCAAAAGTAGGAAAGCCAATCATACTTACAATGGTTTGAATTCTACCGGAAGACATGTCTAACATAACTGCTCTGTGAGCCAGGCTTGGCCAATCACTAATCTACAGAAAGACAACATCAAATAGTTAAATAAACTTGGATACTGCAGAACAAAATACCAGCATACTTGTGACATGTTCTCAGTTCTGATAAAGAAGACTGGGTCTGAGAATAGGCTCAGATTGCCAACTTACAACAGGAAATTTAGAGAAGATCGCAAAACCACATACGTACACAAGGAGGCACTTTGTATCAAATTTTATGCTTCACATATATTATTTACATTGCATGTATAGTGTATAATTCATGTTACATTGTATTATATATTAAATTTATCATACATTGTAAATATCATATACTGTTTACATTGCATGGATAATATATCAATATATTTTATGTTACATGTATCATATATTGTTTATATCATATACTGTTTACATGCCATGTATAATACATTATATATCTCGAATGTTAAATGCATCATATATTTCAAGTTTCAAATATCACATCTACAATATAATGTATGCTTCATATATGTGTATCAATACTGTATCGTACATGCATAGGTAAACATACATACTGATTTGTGTGAAGAAGATGAACTTCTAATACCTCTTGTCCATCACCAGAGAAGTTTTCATTTGGCAAAGATATTATCTGCTACTTATTTATGTCTACTTCCTTAATAGAGATTCTTAGCTCAGTTCTTGTCTATCTGTGACACATGCCAAACATATTGTCTAAAAGATTTTGAAAACAAACATGGTTACTTCTATGTTATAACTGACAGCTGTCAATAAACTGTCCACACACTCTTTTGTTTCCTGTTTTAGAAAATGCTGTACTACGCTCAATATTCACAGTTACTATACATCATTTCCTGTTTATTATAACATTTTCATCCTGATAAGATCCAGCACAGGCCACAGTCATATTTTTGATCCAGAAAACCAAAACACAACCATAACTGTACTCCATTGGAATGCACACAACAACTTTATCGGAACAATTTAGAAGTAAAACTTTACCTTGAGTTGTGGTAAACCGTCCTTGCCGCATAATCTTACGAGATTCAGGAAAGTACAGCTGGCATACCATAGCCCTGAGATGTCACTGCATATCATCTGCACCTGAGATTCATTCACTACGATTCTATAGCTCTCCTTCTTTTGAAATAGCTGCTGATTGATAAGGCACACGACCAGGGCATCCTTCCCTTCCAAACCACTCTCCAAGGCAGGTTTAAATCCCAGATCTTGTAACATTGCTGATTGTATTGTCCATATATCAACCTGCTTCTCCA
Organism: Apostichopus japonicus; assembly: GCF_037975245.1. Lineage (NCBI taxonomy): Eukaryota > Metazoa > Echinodermata > Holothuroidea > Aspidochirotida > Stichopodidae > Apostichopus > Apostichopus japonicus. The sequence goes on along the minus strand of NC_092568.1, from coordinate 5,091,790 downwards.
GGTGAACTGATGTAAACATAAAAGGAAGATAAAAAAAAAATTTAAAAAAAGCAAAGTGAGGAAGAAGGACATTTCTTTACCTCAAATATCTTGCTGGCAACTGATCAGCAATATATCTCTTAAGTTAGATCTTCAGCCTAACATCCTCAATACAGAGTTCAGTGTTTCCTTTGCTGCAAATAACAGTAGCGGATGAACTTGTACAACAAACACTACATAACTAATGACAATAAATACCATAAGCCAGCAGGGAGCAGCAAAACATGCAACAGAACCTTCTTCAGCCCTCATCTCCACCCCAAAAACATGACATAACTAATGACAATAAACACCACAAGCCAGCACGAAGTAGCGAAACACGCAACCGAATCTTCTTCCGACCTCATCTCCACCCCAATAAACTAAAACCTTTTACTAGTACAGTCGATGCAAATTAGAGCACTAGTAACCATCTAAGCATGCTGTGCCTTTTTCCCAACCCTGTTACGTATTTAATGATGTTAACAAAGGAGACTTTGATAAGGAAATGAAGTAATTTGGAATACCGATGGAGGGGACCAATCTATAACAGTTGCATTAACATATGTTCTTGTTAATTTAAATGCTGCACCAGTTGTTCTTATCTCCATGGTGTGTAACCCTTCAGTTGCTACAGGTTGTAACATTCAATGCTGTCCATTATATTGCAATAACCTTTTGCTTTGCCAAACATAAAAGGTTAAATCAAACATGTATCTTATCACAACATCATATAAGTACTGAATTACAGAAAACTGACTGGGAAAGTTTAAACAATGGAGAAGAATAAAGAAATTTTTGGCTGGAATGGGATTCGAACCAATGACCTCTGGATTAAAGGCCCAGCACTCTACCAACTGACCTATCCAGCCCTCACAATTGGTGACATTCTTTGCTATACCGTAAATATAGGTAGAATAGCTGACCAGAAATTAGACACAGAACTGGCCACCACATTCTATGCCACCTTCTATGAAAACATGTCTGTATTATATCCACATCTATGCAACTGACAACATAGTACTTAAGATGTTCTTGGAATATAAAGTTTGACCTCTGACCAAATGGCCACACATAATTAGAAGCAATATTAAGAGAAGAAGATACTAAGAAAGAGAAAGAAATACACTTGTGAATTTGACTTTTTCATGTTTCATTTCCAACACATCTGACTACTTAGGAAATGACGTAGTTACGCATGTTAGAAAAGACTGTTCTCCTTACCTCCTGACGGTGATGGCAAAACCTTAATTGTGAACTCTTGAGGCAGTTTCAGATCTGTTCCTTCATTCTGTGTTGTCATCTGCTGTGGCTTTGGCCAAAGGAGACGTAAGCGAGGGTCAACCAACGCAGGCTCTGGTTCAGGTGCTTGCAACTCAGGAGCAGCAGTGTTGTGATTCTGAAGTTGGGAAAAAACGTTTTTTAGAAACGTCTTGAAAATGAAGAGCTATTCGATCTTGAACTCTTTGTACTTAGTGAAACACTGCCAGATAAAGCCAGCAACTTTTCACACTCGATGGTGCAACCGACAGAGATGAAGAAATTAAGTATGCATGTAGGCTTTATTGGCATCAAGAATATAAGTGAACCAAACTTCTTTCTCTATTCCTGAAAATGTACTGTTAACCCCCTCCTTGCTACAATTTTCTTTTTTCTCCACATAATGCTCACTACAATAAAAAACTTCCACTGTTCACTGCTAACTGCTGGTTGTCTTTTTTGATCTAACAGGTCCAGTAAACTTCTTTGCCGTTCTGCTTGTCTAACTTGTGTCCCTTTATTAAATCTGGCAGTCATTAAGTCAAGGACTGCAACATCAAACCACTTAACTTTCATACATTCAGTCAAAAGTTACTGAGGTCTCAAAATAAACAGAACTGTTCCCTCAAATTTCTGGATTAATTTTAAGCGTTTGTCAATACACCCGCCTCTCCTCAACCAACACCCACCCCTCCTCCCTTGAGGGAAAGTAGAGCTTCTTTCTGTATTCTACAAGTGATAATCTCTAATACCCCAATGAAACCCAACATGCAGATGTAGTTTTCAATAGTAGGGCAATGCACATGACGGTCCACTTCCATTGCAATCATCACTACCCCATCATTGCCATAATGTACATTATGTATCTTTCAAATGTTTTTGAAATGTATTTCTTTTTTGTGCAGACGGAAACTTACTTGAACGGGACTGGGACTTGAAACTTCAGTAGCTGAATTTTCTGTGATATCTTCAGTATCTCCAGAACTCAACTCACTGGATGTTTGGTCATCTATTGTCAATACTATGCAGATGAAAATCAAAAAAAGGAGGTTAGAGGTGGAAACGGTTACCTACAGAAATACTTACTACATTTTATCAATCAGGCGATAATGAATGTGCATGGGAAACTTATTATGTGACAAATGTTTATACAAATATCATCATATGTGTCCAAGATAAGATTCACAGGCATTATCATTTAATCTAATCAGATCACAGTTTATGCAAACGATCTGGAGGTCATCTGATTTCAGGGCAAAATTGCAATCCTGTTCCTATCATCATACATGTGTTTTATATCGAGGACTGAACAGACTTTATTACTTTGAACTTGTTGAAAGTGGAACACAACTTAAAACCTTTGATTCCATACACACTGTGTTACCACATTGTACATTGAATATAGAACAAGATGGCTGTACCCGAGTTATCTTTTGTTTGTCCCAATGGAAGTTTTGAGGCTTTCTCAATAAGAGCCAATATTTCTGGATTGCTTTCTGCTAATGCCTTGGGGCTTTTACCTGCAGATTTCCTGTAAAATGATAAAATGTTAAAATTATGACTAATTTACAGTATATATTTTTATATATTTCACAGCTTTTGCAAACTAAAACAAAATGATTCAAAGATGAACAGAAATAAAATCAATATATGATTGACAAAGGCAATATTGTAAGTCAGTTAAATCCTAGAGAGACTGAACTTTGGACATAAAATCTTCAGAATGGTTGCTATGGCAATTGTGTATTTGACTACATGACAATGGTATACTCCTATTGTATCTCAAGTATCTGCAATCGCTTCATACTGAAGATATTAATTAACAGCAGTACTTACTGTAGTTTACTGTATGGGTAACGTATCTTAAAAACAGCCAAGCGGGCAGCATTTTGTGTATGGTCTGTGAATTGTAGTCATGTTGACTGAACTAAAACATTTTAGTACACAAACTGAATTTGCAGAAGCAATAACAATGGTATTATTCTTATCACATCTGGAATGTGGAGCATCTCCAAAACTGATTCATAGTTAAAAACGACTGTACCATGAAAGCAATAGTCTGCAACATAAAATCTTCTCTCATTGAATGTGCATTTACTGCATACAACGTGTGATTTTTTAATATGTTGGCTAAACTGGCAGGCTTCACTTCATAAACTGAATGTAAATTTGCAGCAAACGCTATTTGCACATTTTACACTTTTGAGGAAACACGATATGTTATTCACATACACACAAAGTATGTTGGTAAAAATATAGCATACATATTAAGCACAGATATCCTTATAAGTTTTCAAACACTTTAGTTGAAAAAAATGAAAGGAATTCAAACTGTGCTCGGAGCTCCCAAATTTGAAACTGGCCTTTATATCAATATTTTGTGATCACATTTCGAGGTATATTGAGCACTAATTAACCACGCTAAACATATCAAAACTCCAAAATAAAAACAACGACCAAAGAGAAAGTTTTACATAAAAAATTCCAACAAAATACATTTTGGTTTGAATTAATATAAAGTTAAGTTCTCTTACCCAGAAGTAGCTTCTATGTTTGGGTCAGCGCCCCTCACCAAGAGTTCCTCCACTAATTTAGCATCGTTCCTAACGACTGCTTCGTGTAGGGCTGTCACTCCATCATTATTTACAGCATTCACATTGCACTTCGCATCTAATCCATCAAATGAGAAAAATAATGTTTCTTTTAGACAAATTACATAAATCATGTGGATTACAATTAAACAAAGATATCTAATAATCCGCAAATATGCTTCAAGACTATTATGTTAAGCTTTGTTTATTTATTTATCATTCTTATCGGTGAACATAATATTGTATTCACTATGGGTGAGGCCTGGGTTGTGAGGCTGTTCAAGTTTGGTTTTTTTTTTTTTTGGGGGGGGGAGGCTGGGTGTCTGTTAGTAATGATCATGAGAACTGTTTGACCAATGACAGAATAGACATGCAACATCAAATTAAGCACACCGCTATAATTTCTGAACAAACTCACCCTTCCACCCACCCACCCCCCCCCCCCCCCAAATCCCATCCTCTCTACTCTCTCTGATAAAACAGCAACAATAAAACAGTCCCTATTACGTTGTACTTCACTGCACTGTGGTGTAAATGATAGGAAGTTATCCAATTACTTGTAGGAAGGAAATATTATTAACAAAGTAGCCAGGAATAATGCTCACTTGTTCAAATCTTTGTGAAGCATTTTTGAAAGCTCAGTTTGTTTTGTTTTCTCTCTCTCTCTAAACACTACATTTCCTGTATAGAGAACTGCTATACTTCTTAACACTAGTATAGCAACTTGACCATTTTGCAATGCGATCCTGGTTGAATAATTCCCCGAGTAGAGACTCGAAACAACGCACAGCTGGTCACCAAATTTGTATAGAAAAGACAAAGCACAGAACTTGCATGAATTGCTTTACGCAGCTCTGCCTGGTCCTCAAACATACTGCACTGTATTAAAATAGTTGTCAACATTCATTAAGTAGGTTCTTGGATGTACACACACAATAAATGCACACATTTTTCCATGTGAACTTGATTTCTTAACATGTATTAATCCCAGTTATCAATGTCATAAAACACAGATTTTCTGTCTCAAATGATCTTCCTACATTAAATATATTATAATTGTAAAACTGTTCATTTGAATATTAAGTAGAATCTTCTACATTTATGATTATAATGAACAATACAAAAAATGTTGTACACACTAGGAATGTCATAATGCATATATATACTGTACAGTAGTATGTACAGCAGGCAGTACTACTCAATAAGATGTAAACACATACTGCAGTTCTACACATAATTAATCTCTTTCAAAGCAGTCTCTTTTTCTTTTCTTATTGATAGATTTTTTTGGTACTATTTTCAATATTTTGGTATTTACACAATCATTTACACCATTTTTTCCATACATAACAAACAATTTAACCATTTGTTTAAAATGTAACAAACAAACAGTTGTAAATATGTTGTTACTGTCACTTACTCTGTAATTAAATGTGCCTATAAGAGTGTGGACAAACATCCATTAACTTTGTCTACTGCAAAGTACACACAGATCTGATAAATACGGTATGTGGGTGCTATTCCTGTCTTCATTGTAAACAAATTTATAGACTGTATTTATCAGAATGTCAAGGTAATAGGATGAAGGGAATACTATCAGTTGTATACCATATAGACATCCACCACACACTTGCACCCTGCACATGGTGGGCCTTAATCATACAGACCCATGTCATTATTCCACCGACAGTAACATACAGTGTTCATTACAACAACGACAAATCAATTAAACCTGATTAACTAATAAACCGAATAACTGACTAAAAACAACAACTAAGAAACCTACCATTGTTTTCAGGAATACCTGCAGGCATTTTCAAGAGTTGCAGGGTTCGTTTTTGACGGAGAAATACCCTCGGTGAAGAAACCCAGAGCTTATTGTGGCCTTTAACTTTGCTGGTAATTTACTGTATTATAACCTTTTCCTACTAAGTACAGAGATTCAGTAGAGCCACTGTCCACGTTGCAGCTTTTAAACACATACACCGACCTGCCTACACCCTGGCAAACTACTCAGTGAGGTTTCAATGAGATTCACTCATGCAGTGCACTTAACCTTTTGAACAAGGCCCAGTTGAGTGACTAAATTTAAAGTTGGACAATTATTCCTAAGCATAACATGCTTTGAATCTTTATTTACCCAGTTCTATTCTTCAGACAGAAAACTTGTTAACAAGCTTTCAACAACCCACAAGCAAACTCACTGGCTATGTTATCACATGGCAGCTATATAGTACTACTAGATTCTGTACACCTGTTGTCTGAATGTCAGTGTAATAAGGTAGTAGTGCTCACTGATTTTATATGATAGCTACAGTTTTATGGCTGACGTATTAACAGTTCAGAATTAAATACAGTCGTGATTTTAACCGATGCAGGGTACATTAAATGAATGGTCGTCCCAGACTATCAAATTTCTGTCCGAACAACCAAAATCAGCTTTGGAGGTCGTCCAACGGACCCGCTAGTTTTTTTACACCAAAGATAGATTGCACTGTAACTAAATATCTCCAAGTAAGTATATATGATAAATTGGTATCGTCCATTCACCCCAAACTTTGGTGTTCAATTCACCAAACCTACACATCTCTGATACAGTGTCCAAATTTGTCTTTGTTTATTTTGCTACATTTTTTCGGACAACCAAATTTGCTGTTTGGACAACCAAAAAGCAAGGCCTGATTGTTTGAAGGCCAACCAGAAAGAGTCCATAAAAACTTGCCCTGCTTTGCAATAATTATATGTACATTATAAATGTAAACATGATCTAGTCAAGGGAACGATGAAAACGATAAAAAAAAAAAAAAAATTCAAACAAGGAAATAAGACAATGTACAATGGCTCTGTATAACCGGAAACACCTGATCATATTTGATTTACGTTTCCATAGAGCCTAACGGCAGGCTGTATTCAGATTTATATGGTAAAGCTGCAAGGAACATCAAAAGACACAATATTTCAGAAGAGGAAATACAGTATACTCTAGCCACACTTTCCTGACAATATAAACCACAATTATTGCTGTCACTACTGTGTGATAAATCAAAGAGCTGATTGTGACTTCATTTGAACAATTTGGATGTTGCACGAGTTTATCACACTCGGAAATTAAAAATCGGGATTGACTACGCAATGGGAATGGAAGCAATGTTGACTAAATGAGTACGATAATATTACGGCTTTGTATCGCTTAAATAACCTTAAAAGGTTGCCAGTATTGCCCCCCTAAATTAAGCGTGCTTTAAGTTGCTTAAAGTGTTCAAGAGTACTCTCCTGTAGGTTATATCTCTCCAAATCATTCCCAGACATTAAAGGAACACTGCTCAATTTGACAATTAAATGTCTCAGTGGGGCAAAATACAGTACTTTGATGCTGGCAGTAAATATCTTGTTGAAATCTAAGAATCAGTGACCATTATTTCACTATCTAGCATATTTACTGATTAACATTTAGGACAGTTGGTGTTGTTGACTAACAGCTGAGTGCAAACTTGTAGCAAGAGTACATCAGCATGAGTACGAGTACAAGTAGAATTCTCCTTTGGTATGAGTACCGTCCGTACAAAGCAGTACGGCATGACCAAGAACATGTAGTATTACACTTGTGTCTATACTAGGTTTTTCAAAGAATTGCCTGGTTTAGGATAAAATGTTATTTGTTACATAACATTACATGTTACACAAAATTACACAAGTTACACAAAACAAATGTTTGTTTCCTCAAGAAAATCTGTTACTTTTAAAAGTTACCAAAAAAGCCCCCACAATCTTTTTTTTTTATATATTTGTTATTTTGTTTATTTTATTTTTTAATTAATTAATTTCTGATTAATTTTAATTATTTTATTATTTAACCTAAGACTGGAACTCTTTCACAACAATGTGTGTATAACAGTACTGTAGGCACTTCATGCTGTAGGCTCGCACAGAATTGCAAAAAACTCCTACATCTGAACGATAAAAGTTTGGTATTAAACTGTTGTCACCAATTAGCAGCATTTTGTATTGAGTGAGAACAAATATTTGATAGCTTTTGTCATACTGTAGATCCTTGTTACTTGATTAGAAATTAATTGAACATGACATGCAGTAAACACATACTGTATATAGATGAAGCAGAGTGGGGAAGGGGGTGGGGGGTAAAAGCTTGTGATCTTGAGGACCACAGATGATACTTTTGTACCCAATCCTTGGGATGCCAAAAATCTCATAATTTTCATCTACTGTATGAAATCCTGTAATTCACATATTATCTTTAAAAATAAAATTGTAAAACTTACCTAATAAAACTTTCAGCATATCTTTGTTCCCATAGATTGCACCCCAGTGAAGTATGGAGTTACCCCCTGTGCTGCTAGATTGATAGTTTACGTCTACTCCGCATGAAAGCAACTTCTCCACGTGATTTACTCTGAAAAACATGAAGCATGGTCATGTGACTGACTGAGCAATACTAAACGATCATTACAAAAGGTCACAAACTTAAGGGCACTCCTACAGTAAGTTGCAGAATGGAGTTATATATTGCAAAGTTTGAAAATGTCATTCAGTTCAAGGCTTATCCACTTTCTCCTCCCCCCCCCCACCCCCTTCCAACAAATATCGGCAATTTCTTCTTTCTTCACAAGTTTTGTTGATCCTCCAAAAGTTTTTGGGTCACGACCCCAGCTTGAATACCAAGGATCTAAGCAGAGATGACCTGACTTTTCATTTTGGGAGACAGTGGGATGAGATTATATTGTTACAGAGACTTTAAGAAGTTGATTCTCTCTTCAAATTTTCAGCATACCATATCATCTTTGACACAGAAAAATGAAACAACAAAGATTTTCAAGACTCAAAGTTCATATTCTCTGCCTGTAACTTTACAAAGTGCATAAAAACTATATTGTAGACATAAATTCAACCTGAAGATTAGGAGAGATTGTCAGAATTAATAACTTACTTGGGATAAACTTTTGAACTCTTCTCTCTCTTGCTGGTATAGCCAACCAGAAAGGACAAGTCATATGTTTAAACCTGAGTGATGTTTTTTTTCAGTATGCTTCAGAGATTTTTAACCATTAACCTTCAAAATGCCAATCTATTTACAGGAGCTTTGAATCATGCGACAAAGCTAGAAATGGATACTCCTTAATATATCTTTCACTGAGGTTCTTAAACAATCTTAATTAAATTCCTAACTGTCTCATTACTAAACTATCTGTTTAATCCATTACTACACACCTCGTCCCTCACACCCTTATCTGTTACTGGGACATAGCAATTTCAATCTCAACCAAATTCATACTTTCAAGATTAGTGCCTGGTCTTTTCTTTAACTGTCAACTATTCTATGTAGCCAGATTGTGTAGAAGAAGCAAATCTGCTCATTTCTCATTGACATAATTAATTCACAAGTCATCTCTAAATGCTCACATGTTTATAATAATATGGTATATATATAACTTTTTTAGACTTACCAAACCATCACCTATAGGAAGCACGGCAAATAATTACCGGTGACAATATCATGTTGCAATCAATCTTCAAATTTGGTTTCACCAAAATGATAGAGAAAGTTTCTTATTGGAAATGACTTTTGATCTGTCAACTAGTCTGCCATGATATATATGCTGGATGCTACTAACAGTGTCTTAACATGGGAAACACCAATGCACGTTTTTATTTGATTAGCTCAATACTGTAGCAATACAGGTAGGTACAACATCGCATGTGCACTAATCATGAAATTACAACACCAAATTAACAGAGTGCAATTCACATTATGGTATTTAAGTGAAGTACTTACTTTGATTGGCCAATCAGCTGTAGCAAAACATCATAAAAGACCAGTCTGACTTGTTCTGTATCGGCAACCTCGAATGCTGTTGCTCCACTTTCATCTCGAATAGATGCATCTACCTCAGACACGAGAAGGGCTCGCACTACATCGGCATTGCCAAGCTGGAATTAAAAAGCAATATTAATTAATTAAGCCTTTTCTACCCCTATGTGTCGGATTTGACAAAACTTTAGTAAACATTCTATAAAAATCATAAAGTTGAGTTTCTTTTAATATCCTACGGCCTTTATTATAGTGTTAAAATATACAGTATAGAGGAGAAGTTTATTTTTCGACATCAACATTATTTTTCATTAACTTGCCTTAAATCTTTTAGGTAAGTACTATAGATTTGGTCTCATGCAAAACCAATGAATGTCCATTTCCAAAACTGTTCCAAATAAATCATTTCTGAAATCATACCCCATGTTTAGTCATTGGAAGAGTTCCTTTGCAGTCTTGTATCATTGTATATAATTTACATGAGAACACAGTGTCACAAGTTCTCAGGTAGAGGCCCCCCCCCTGGCTTTGAAAATCACTTGATACATTGTGAATACATGCTAGGTTTCTCTATACTGCTGATCTGGACTCCTAGGTGATTAGGAGAGCCTGGGCAAGATGAATTACACCAATGTTACATTGTTGGTTTACTGTCAGAAAACCTTTCAATACAGTTATCTTCAAGGGTAACAAATGTCCAAAAAAAGTTCTATTGTTCATTGTTGCAATGATTGGTCAACTGCAGCTGTGTAATTTTTCAAATATATAAAATTTAAATTTACCTTTGCTGCAATGTGAAGCATGGTACCCTGAGAAGGCTTGACAGTGTTCAGGGCATCCATAAGCTTGGAATCAATTGCATGGTTTCCACCAGGTGCTGTAGGTATAGCAAGAAGAAATATCACTGATAAGAATGAGTAATACACTTCACACAGTTCATCTCGGACAACAGCTACAGTATATGCTGTCGATAATACTTAAAGCTGCTTCCAGTATTCGGCTGACAGGTTTTAAGTAACAAGTTTTACTCAAATTAAAATTTTAGTTCACAAACTAAGACAACCTTCGAATATTTTCATCATATAAAGTTACGTAACAGTTAAGTGAGAAGTTGATTAGCTTCTCAATACTTTGTTGTGTGCACAGAAATTATACATGTAATTTATGAATCTTTATGCTAAAACTTCAACTCCTTTTAACTTTAAACTGAGTGGGCAATTGGATAAATTCATTTGCCCACCCAGTAAAAATTGAACTTGCCCACTGCCAGAAAATTATTTTGCCCATCCACTTTATTATTTCGCCCACCCAACATTCTTGTGTGATAAGGGAACTTGACTGACTGTGGCTACGGTATATTATCCTGGATTAACTGATTAACTGGATTAACTGATGGATGTGCTCTATATTTAAAAGGCTTGCTTGTTTTCCATGAACCTATTACATGCAATGGTTTATTAAATGATGGTGAAATCACTTTTGCAGCTGCTCACCCAATAAATTATTCTTATACAATTCTGTATTGCATTGTCTAGCAATGCTTTATCCTTTGTACTGCAAGCAACTTGCCTGCAGACTATCCCAGTTCCCACCCTATCTTTTCTCTATACATACCAAGTCCTTTATCATAATTAGACTAATTAGAATAAACCTGACATAATTGCTTTCCATTTTATATTTTACTGTATTTACTTAAAATGATGCTCAAGGTACTTTATTCCTGAAATTGCGGCATTTTCATTTTATACAGAAGCACGTAAAATGGAACAGTCTACTTACGGGTGGGAGAATACAGCACAGCACCTGTTGGAGGTGTCATATTACGTTCTTCAGCACACAAGGTTAAAGGGATTGGATGGCATGTGTGTTAGGGCTGTGCATTTACGTTTAATGAACTTAACGCTAAAATGACCGGATTTTTGTTCGTTAAACGTGACATTTTGACCTCGACTTCCATAAAATTCGAGCTAACAACTGTTCATGAATTATAGGGTTCAACAATCCAATTTACCCTGATTGAAGTAGGAAATGCACAAAAGAAAAGTATTCTCACTGCTTCATATCATGCAGTAATTCTCTACCTTATTTTAGGCTATATAATTACTTCCCACCGTTATACATGGTCATGCCCCAGCGTAGCATTCGTTTGTTAACACAAAAAACTTTTTGTGCCTGATGGAGAATCTTCCCAAACATAGATGTTGTTGTAATACCCCCTCCCAAGAAAATACGATCAATTGCTCTACCCACAATCCACGCTATTAAGCCAATTATTATTATTCCAGAGAGAGGTAGGTACAGTATACAGTGTAGCTGGGTGAAAAAAAAAGAATACAGATTCACAGGTGTTCGAAAACGGTTGCTCGATTGCATGAACTGATTTTTATTTTCTCGACTAGGGAGTTCAGGTGCTGCCCTTCACATTGTGTGTGTACATTAATGACAATACATGTATGTATGCATTTTGGTCTAGCAAGGAATCTGCAGTTTCTGTTAGCGATGCTATGCGGTCTAAGAGAAGCCCGAGCTGCTAAAAAGTGCTTGAAGCAGGTCTATAAAGACACACAAGTAGAATACAGACATTTTTGCATGCCCAGCTTTCTGTACCTACCTTCTGTCAGAGAGATCGGCAAAGTTTTATCAAAGTTATAATAAACTAATTGATGGGATAATCTGGTCTATATCTCACTACTTTCACAATGTCACAGAGCTTATGCGGTTCTAAGATGCCACTCTCTTTACATTTGAGAATACCATTTCAAAGAAAGGAATCCCACAAAGTTCTTTGTACAGACTGCTACTGCTCTTGACAAATTAAAGTCATTCCCCAGTCACGTTGTATAATAATACCCATACTTTGCTACGGCTAATCATGGAGCTAATAGCTCCATGGGCTAATTGAGTTTAAACTTCAGCCTAGTTCTACGGTACTTGCAGTACAGTTTCCTGCCAAATGGTTCTCACAAGTTCCATTTCACGCATGTAGTTAGTCAATTCATGGAGCTATTAACGAAATTATTTCGTGTCCAGATAACTGTTTGTGGTTGGACTTGGCTCCGTAGTGGAGGGTATTGAACTGTAAGTTTGCATTGAAATGAAAGACAAGTAAACAACACTGATTATTAGTATTTTATTTTCTTTTTTAATCAAATCTCAAAATAAGTTGCTGCACACAGAGATGGGAAAGTACATAATACATTTGTTGGCTAGGCTAGTGCCATAGGTTCATGCTAGCAGACCTGTCAACCTGTTTGACCCCAAAATAGGGAGAATAACATTTTTCAGGGCCAAAAAATAGGGAGAATAAGGGGAAAATAGGGAGGTTGGTAATTTTCAACCGAAATGATATAAATACTCCTAAATATGTATAGTCTACTTATGCAATACAGTGAGAGAATCATCCAATCAGTGTTTCTTGTTGTAGTTTACAGCAGCTTGCTTCGCTTTCTACAGGGTTTCTTTAGTAGGCTTCCATTTGAAACAGGGAAGAGTGGACTCTGGGTACTGTGACTTCATGCCTAGTATGCTAGATAGAGTCCCATCAAGCTTGAGACTTGACCGACTGTCTGTCTTGTTCTTGCAAACTACACTGAATAGCCTTTCCTGTTCAGCGTTACTGTGGGGAATTACTAAGCATAGGACTAATTGTTGGCTATTTTCAGAAATGTCGCAAGTGATGAAACATTAAAAAACCGGGAGAATAGAATATGAAGCTGGGAGATTCGGGTAAAAACCGGGAGTCTCCCGGTAAAGCCGGGAGAGTTGACAGGTCTGTGCTAGTGTTTGATAGTACAGTTAATGCTGGAATTAGTGGTTCTGTAAAAATTTCCGGTATATCCGGTATTTGTCAGTGGGTATAGCGGTATCTGTTTTTGCTTATACCGACCCACCCTAAATGTTGACAGTTTCTTGGTTTGTGGATTGGCTTATGGTCACCTACTATACCAAAGGTCTTGGAATGCATTCACCTCCTAGTTTGAGGAAGCTGTACATTTTTCTTTTTCTCTTGTCTAGGTCAAAACTTGGTCTTGGCCAAATACAAAAGTTTGGCACTTTGGATGGTGCTTAGACAAAGTTAGAGCCAAACTGGTGCTACATTTGCAACTTTTGAAACAATGCTCAGAATTTTTTCAACTGTTGATGTTGTATGGCTAATACTTGGCGTAGATGTTATGGCCTATATGTATGCACAATACACTAGCATGTTTGTAATGTGTATTAACATTATATTTCAAGGCTGAAACATTAAATGCCGAAGTTACAGTAGTGTAGGCTACGGCTAGCCTACAGTACTCAGCACGCAGACCTAGCACAGTAACAGTACATGAGCAAAAGAAAAACATTAGGAACGCCTTGCTTAGACTAGCAATTAAATTACAAGCAACAACAAAAAATAGAAATTTCGGTTAAATTCATTACTCACAATGTCCATTTTCGGTGAGAGCTGCTCTGACAACGTCTGTTCTTCCCGCCATCACTGCGGTTTCTATATTTCCGATAAAATCTTGAACATCCATGTGTGACGCCTATACACCCAGTAAATATTAACGTTAACAGAATTTTGGCTTTGAGTTTATAGTAACATTATCCATTGCCTGTTCAATACAATGTAACTGCAACGCGCATACATGTTGGTCATTTCTGAAACGTGTCGTCGTCTGCTACCACCAGTGCCAGTATTTTTGCATGGAACGCCATTATTACTTATTTTGATAATACATTTTCGAACCTTGTTACAAAACTAGGTATACCGTATCACAGCTTCTAAACATTTCCCAGATACTGAAGGAGGGTGTAAGGTGGCCCCATCCATAATCACTGCAGTAAAGAGGTTATGAACCAATTTTATTCACTGCAATTCAAAGAACATTACCAAACCCAATTTCACAAACCAGAAATTCCAAGAACGGAAAACTAGCCACTCAAGAACATTAATTGCAAAGTGATTTTGATTAGATTACTGCATGCCTGGTTCCTGGTCGAAGTTTGAGTGCCGGGAGCATAGTGTTTGGTTTGTGGGGCTGACATTCATATGTTGATAAATACTGAGATGTGGGGGGGGGGGCTGACTCTCTTACTTAGGACCTATAAGTCTTTGTTTCTAATTATGCGCAATCGGAAATTACTCAGTGGAGTACACTCATCTCTGAGTTCAAATAGGCGTCGATCGATGGCACGTACCACATATATTGTAGTGCGGGAAAATGAATGTTATTTGAAAGAAACACATAAGTGAGTGTAGATAATGTTTCTCTATTAATTCCAATCTTCTGGAGTGCTCCTTTAAGGCGAAATCGACGATTAAGTCAATAATTAGCTCTAGATTATAAATGTTACTTGACCGAATATGTCACCAAAGCATTTTCTTTCAACTCCATACCATTGAGCTATTACACGTAGGCACATATAAAGTAGCAGACCCTCGACAAAAAAACCATGTTTTGTCATGCTATGGAAACCGGTAGAGTTACATGCTTTTTTGGTTACGTAATCCTTGCAATTCATTGAAAAAATATCGCCGGTTCGATCTTTTCTTTGTTGTTTAGCCCGTGTAGATCTATCGTAGTTTTAGCCAACATTATACTTCCGGTTTCCATTATTCAGCGGATTCTTCACGGAAGTACTATACGGCATCGCTGGATACACCGGTTGAAAACAAGATTATGTCAAGATCTGTGACATCAGCTAGGTTAAAAGAAAGTGTTTGACAGCGCTTTGATTCATCCAACTGAGATGCAACTATCAATAGTTTTCAATTATATAGGTGAAACCATTGCCGGATCATCCAATAAGGACTCGAAAGGGGCAAATGCATTGGGGCCTCCAATGCATTGGGGCCTCCAAGCTCAATTTGCACCCAAGGTCAAGGGCCCCCATCGTCAAGCCTCAGGACAAGGATCGAAATACGTACGTCCAGGCAAAGCCATGCCATTTTCGCGTTGTGCCGTTACATTGTGAATAGCACTTTAATAAGGGGTTAATCAACGGTCTAGCGTGCGTTACTCACAGGATTAATGCACGATCGGGGGATAATGCAAGCGATGCACGAGGGCGGAGCCCGAGTGCATCCAGCGATAGCATTAACACCCGGAGTGCATTAATCATGTGAGTAACGCACGCTAGACCGTTGATTAACCCCGTTCATTCATACACTACCATTTGTGTGGGGGGAAAATCATAAAACAAAACATTTTTGGTTACATATAACCAAAGATTTATTAAAGTGATGCCCCGTAATTTTACCGTGCGTTACTCACAGGATTAACCACGGTCAGCTGACCTGAATGGACCAATAGGATTTAGGAATCTTTATTAAGTATGAATGAACATTAGACAACATAGGCTACTGTAGATACAGTAGGTCCTAGATGTTGAAATTGCCTCCATGCCTGTTTGTGTTTTAGCCTAACGTACGATTTTGTAAAACTTGGCATAGCCTAAGGGTTGGACCCTGGTGAATATGACTCTGAGAGTGAGATAGACCTATATAGCCATCATCAATGATATACTCTGGCCTAATGTATAACTTCTAGCATTAGTTATTGACCTACTTATTCAAGTATAAAGGAAGTTCAAATATAGCGTCTAGGCTAAAAATAATACTTAATAGTACTAAGTAAGTAGGTACTAAACCATGGCATAACTAAGCTAGATTTTAGCAAGAGAGAAACTTTCATTGATGGCAAGTAAGAAGTCTTAAAATAGTGTTACAGAATCGTTGAAACATCTTACTGGAGATACTGGAATTAGGAATTAGGACCTACCATACCAGTTTATTAGTTAAGGGAGCCAAGTCTTGACCTAATTTATTGTCACTTCTGCTTCTGGATAGGTCTCTTGAGAATGATGGCCTAATTAACAAACAAAAATTGACAATATTCAGATACAACATCTTAGCCTCAAACCTCTGATATGTACTGAGATGAAGTTTTAATATCAAATATAGGCTAGGCCTACTGTAGAAGGCAGAGTGTGTTTGAGTATCCTTTTACTAGCAAGTGTGAACACTACTATAGTACAACTAAATGGCATCATATTCATAATTCATATGCCCCCAACTGATACTCATATAGGGCTGTATTGGACGTCAAGGACCAACTGGACCCCAACAGTTGAAGGAGCAAAATAGGGTTTTGCTAGACCAACTAAATTTCATTTCGAGTAAACTTCAGCTTCTGAACTAGACATTGTTTTTATAGGTGCCAAATATTGGTTTTTCAGATGTCTTAATTTTCATTGACATGCAGAGTGGTTTTGCATATTTTTATCACGCTATATTTTTTAATATAGGAGAAATAATAATATGCATTTTCCTTTTTTTAACTTAAACGTATTCATCTTGAATGCACGTGCTCGAAATTGAGTAGTTAGTTACATTTTCTTATGACTTACGCAGGTGGTGTAACAGGAAAATAGTTAAGTTTGTGTTGGTGCACTACGTTTGTATGGTCACCTACAGGGTTGTACTGTATGTGTTCTTAATGCCGAAGTTTGTATATATTTTCTATATTTTCTCAAGTTCATATTATTTCATACTGTGTATGTAGGTAAAATGATTTTCTTTTTCAATTAGCATTAGTAGCTATGTTCACTTTCTTTACTTGTTATAGCCGCTGGTTTGAGGACAAACCTAATTTAAGCAGGGGAGGATGTAGAGCCATACCCTCTTGTCATAGCTGGCCTGCATTAGAATTTGGACACCGGAACTGGTCAAACCCTTCCGTTCAGATTGGGAGACCCTTCAGGGCGTGGGGTAGCCTTGAAATCCATTGTTCTAAGACACTACGATACTTTTACTAGTTATATCAACACCTACAAGATTCTATTTACCTTTTGGCTACGTTTTTGTTTGCTTTTGCAGCATTTTGAAGTTGTTTCTCTAATAGCTCTATGAGGTAATTATATAATTTCTCCTCTTTTATATCTTTGAAGCAAGCAAGGGTTCTGTGATTCATATTATATCGATTAGATTTTCTTATACTCTCGATCAAGTTCAGAGTCACTGTTGGCCCTATTTATACTGTTAACATTATTACAATGGTAGGCTACTGCCTGAGTAGTGTAGCCTAGGCTTAACTTTTCAGCATATATCGTAGCTTTTCAATCCAATATAACTGTAAAATGCTGAGTTAAGAGTTCGTAAATAATAGTATAACTGATTTTCCAGAACCTTTAATCAACCTTTTTCATAATTTTATGTATCCATACTTAATGACTTCAGTGGTTCCTAAGATCGTAATTTACGTATGCACATGAACAAATTGTATTGTAGCCTTAACAGGGGACCTTACGTCATAGTATTAGTAAACCTATATTTTTGCATAGCGCCCTTATTTAGTGAAGTACTTGTATTTAGATGGCCGCGCCCATGTTTCGTTAGATGTAATAACTCATGTTCGTTATGTGAATGTGAACTTTAGGCCAAGTTGTTTTTATTGACATGTTATTAATGTGTACAGAGAGGTTGTTTTAACTAAATGTTGGATACTTCTCTTGGGTTTTCATAGAGATTAATTTCTTGGATTTGGAAATATGTTCACCTTTTTAATAATAACTGTGGAAAGTTAGCTATAAATATGCAACCATTGTTATAGAGCCATTTTGATAGGTTACAAGTTGAGGATAAATGGTTATAAGGTGAATAACCGACAACAAATCATTATTACTAGGTGAATAACAGGCATTTGTATTTGCTTTGCCATAATTTAGTTTCTAGTTAATTCCTAATCGGAATTGTGAACTTAAATAATGTTCATGGTGTGCATGGTCACATGACCACACGTAGTTAAAGGAGCCGTCCCTGTATTTAATTATTAAAGGAGTACTCAAGATAACTAATTAACTTTTATAGGAGTATTCTTATATCAGTGTAACCGTCCCTAAGTTTTACTTTCATTTATTTAATTGTTTGCCATGTATTTCCTTATTCTTGTAATGTTAAGATTTTCACTTAATCTTATTTGTAAATGACTTTTACTTATGAGACATTGTTTTCCTTTCCTTTTTACGTAGAGCTTGCTAGTCGGTGTCAGAGTACACGCTAGCAGGTATAATACATGGACTAGTACTAAAAACCAACGTGTCAATTATTCTTGTCGTCATCGACAGAGACCCCGGAGCTCCCATCACCCCACCCCCAGGAATGTCACCACCGAACATCCTTTCCCCCGGCTTTTACACTCATAAACACCAAGCGAGTTCACAGCGTCAGCCATTGCCTAGCTAGTCATATTGCTATTACAAATATTGTGCTTAACTATAGTTGTGATTGTGAAAAGATGGTATCATTGTTATGACAAACCAATTACTTGTACAGAGTTCTATGTACTAAATGCATGCATAGTGTACAGTAGGTCTATGGAGTGGGTTTATAAGAACTTACGATTATAAGTAAAAGATACTGGTAGGAAATATCCTAACAACACTGCATGCAGAACTCTGTATACTGACTGCCAAGAAAATTGTGTGCTATATACGTAAAATATGGGTAACCAGTTCAGCAGTGTATAGTTTACACAGTAAGCACTATACTGTAATCAAGGCTGGTGGTCTTCCTAATGCAGTCACAATAATTTAGGAACATACTTTTTTGTTTTGAGTGAAATTTGGTTGCGTATAATAGGAGATGCTTTCAGTTTCTTAAATAAATGTGTAAAGGCCGGATTATAATCATCCATCTCTGGATTGTGCAATTTAAATGGAGTTATTAGAGTTGTATGTACGTTACACCAGTTTGGTATAAGCACACTATTTACTATGTTATGTATTGAGTAATCTGATCATTGGGATATGGCTTTCAACATGGTTTTGTTCCAAAGGAATGTTCTCCCTATGGTGAGTTGGTCTTAATTTTTACTAAAACACTTCTAGCTGACCTAATTACATTGCAAATTATATGCATTTCTTGAAACTTGAGCAAAGAAACTCTTTCATTCAATGCATGACCACTTCCATGTGGTCAGGCTCGCTAAATGGAATTATAATCCCGAGCAAAACTTTTGTTGCTCTTGTCACACATACTTCCTTGTAAATTTTTACTTAACTTATATCATCCATCTGCTTACTACAAAGGTTTGCTTGATATATATGTCATGGTTGGCTAAGTCATCTAATTGAATTGAACTAAAATAATCTGTGATTTCTATTGTTAATTGTTTCAGGTACTTTAATACTCATGTAAGTGAGCAAATGATATCGTAGCAGTGCTGCTAAATGGTGATGTGCTTGGTGCATGCAAGACAAAACTGAAGGTTGGGGAGGTGAGGGAAGGGTGAAGCTAGGGTGAGGAGGTTGAGTCTCTTCAAGACCGAAAGCAAATTAAGGCACTATATAAGCTCAGGAGGGTAAAACTGTTGCAACCTGGTGACACAAATCATAACTGTATAATATATAGGTGAACTTTATATCATGATATATTCAAAGCACAAGAAATGAGTAATTTTCTAAATTATTGTTCATTATATTTGATCATTAAACATTGACCGTTTTACTGAGATACTGATTTTCTGTTAACTTTCTAGGCAATGGCTTAGAATATGAGGAATAGTTTGAGATCTGTGTTCAGAAAAATATATAGGATATATTCATAAGATGAAAATTAAAATCAGTTAATAATTCTTGCATATATATTCTAGTCATATTTTCTTGTTCAGACACCTTGGATCAAACGTGATTAAAAAGTCTATCGACCCTGTTTTTATGTTTTATATATCAAGTCAGTTACACCGTCATACTACATACACAGTGTATATGAATGGACTTCTACCTGTATTCTTGGATTCCTTTTTGTTTTATTAAAACTTTAGTCAAGTGGCTAGTTTTTCACTCTAAACTCTCATTACTCAATTTATTTCAATTGGTACAATTATATGGAACAGTCACAGCAATAACATGAACAAATATATAGAGCCTGTCACTAATATCTACAGTAAGCTTGATGCAAAATATGTTACTAGATTGTTGGATATCGGGTAAAGTTTCCCTTTTTCTGTTCCACTCATCTGTTACCTCCTTTTATTTGTCCACTCTGGATGCATGCATCTATCAATAGGGGAGCAAACAGCTACCTCTAAGCTGCATCTATAACTGCTTCAGTGCTCCTTCACTTCCCTGTATTTGAAACTGCTTCAGTTGTTACATCTGTTTGTTTATTCAAGTAGTAAATAAACTCACCTGAACTGAACAGTAAATACAGATTTTTTATCCCCTTTGTCACACTGGTTTGAATAGAACAGAAGTAACTCAATTGTGAGTGACTTAGTGTTAAAGTAGGATTATTTCTCAAAACCCTACTCAATAGGTGCTTAACTGGCTGGTAGGAATGTCACTCACTGCATGCCTACCTTAGATTACAATTTCCCAATCTGTTATTCTCACTGTAATGCCATAGAAAGTTAATTAGTTTTAATTAACCAAAGTGACAAAAATACAGCTTGTGCAAATGAAATGTTGCATTATACGGTTGGATCTTGTATATTAAAACGTACAACTTGCAAATTCTTTAGGGTTTATATGACTCTGGGAAAAACTTAATGTTCTTCTTTGATCGTTGCAACTTCATTAACTTTAACTCTTATTGTCTAAAAAAGAGAAAAAGAATAAAGAAATGAGAATTAATGATTAAACATGACAAACAATTGAAGACTAGTAGAACAAAGGCTTAAACAAAATAGAAACACTAACATTCAGTTTGGTTGCCCTATCATTGCTGTGGCATTCCATTTTGTCTATTATAAACAGTGAATTGAAACAGCACATCATTCTTAAATATTGTCCAATGAGAATTTTCTTTTGGACTTGTTTGATATAATTATAATATGCTATCGAAGTGAAAAACAAACAACCTATTTACCTGCATATACTAGAGATAAAAAAAAAAAATATGACAATGAGATGGATTGTGCTACGATTTTCATCTTGGTACTCTATGCAAGTGACAAACATTTAGTTCTGTTAATCCTACAGGTGACAAGAATTAATATGTGTTTGTTTTCCCTGTTTTTGTTAGAACTGGTTTGTAAAAATAAAAATGCTTCATACAATTCCATCTATGATTATAATTTGTTTACTTATCATATCATCGTATGACTTCTATAGCAAGTTATGAGAAACAGGTATAACTAACTTGCTGTGCTTTTGTAAATTTTGAATATTCACTTGAAAAACCTGACAATAGATTTTTGATCTCAACTTCTAGGAGGATGCTCGGGTTGGCCTACTGGAATCTGGAATGGCACCGCCAGGTCTAGAAATATTCAAACAACTTTTCTCTCAAAAGGTTAGTATTTATAACGCCAAACTCAGTTTTTTTAAACAACACTGGCATATTGTCCCTCCCCCCCCCCTCCTGCCACCTCTGTAGTGATAGGTTTCCAGCCATGATGCAATTAGTTAAGAGGTGGGAGGGGGAGGAGAATGGATAAAACAAGTTTTGTGTTGAGTGCTAGTTGACCAAACTGTCTGAATACTGGGGATATTGATTCAGGGATTCATCAGTGTTGTTACAACAATATGCACCACATATATGAGGTTAAAGATTTAATCTAATACAGAATATTGTTGTATATTTAACAAATTGAATATTATTTATGCTTTTCCTTTCATTTACCAAGCTTTGAACATTAATTATGTCTATTATTCCATTTTTCCTGAAATCATGGTGTGATTTTGATGGTCCAAATTAACATATTTTACATTACATATATCCTAAAATTGCTGGTTATGGAACAACCAGATTGTGGCAATTAAGGTAATAAAAAAAGTGCAGTTACAACACATATTAAACTTGATCACCCTCTCTTGCCAGTCATGCATATGTAGAGTTGTTATTGCAACCACAGTAGTAGGTTCTAATGAAATTGCTGATCGATACTTTAAGCTGCAAACTTTATTGCTCCTTTTAGTTATGTTTGTATATGGACCTCATATTGAACAGATTGAAAAGAACAAAATGAGTAACAGGAGCTAAACCCATTTGGCTGACAGAACGTGGGCCCATTTCCAATGGGGCCCTAGAGACAAAAAATTGCACTTTCAATGGTAAATTCTAAAAACCAATAAATAAGACTCTAAAAGCCTATCAAGCCTAGCTCTTTAGCATATCTTACAGCTTACCATAATGTTTTTATGTTATTTTAACAGCTGCTGCCTATCGATTCTAGCTCTGGATGGCAACTGAACGGGGTACACCATGATATCAGAACCTGGAAGAAAAACCTCTCAGTTTTAGGGGCCTCCTTTGTCATGTTTGGATGTTGTTGTGTTGTCAACCATCACCCTCAGGTACAAAGAAGGGCCTTGCATGTTAGGCTAGGCCATAGAACATTGTGTATTCTAGTTGTATTGCTATTCATCACAAGAGTTTTTCCCTAAAAAAAATAAAGTCAATTTTGTAACTTTATTTAGTGTTATAATATCAAAATGACTTGTTGAACCTTTATTTCCCCAACAAGTTACTATATTTGGACTTACAACCTTTTTTTTAGTCTCAGGGTTTTAGTACACTCGATGAATTTGCTTCCCTTTACATAAAATGTAGCTTAGTATAACTGAAGTAATTTTTCAATTCGAGTAATCTGACATATATTTATGAATAAAATCTCTTTGCCTTATCTAGCAAGATATTATGCTTCCTGAAAATATAAAAGTATTAAGAAAGCCTCTCCAAAGGCAAGAAATATTAAAGCAAACTTAGAATTGCTTAATCTACAAAAAACTCATCGTTACTGACATCAATGTGAGTAAACTTAAGCTTACTTTTATATCTGACTTTGTCGTTATCTACATGTCTATGAATCAGGTAGGAATAAATTTGGAAAAAGGGTGAGGTGTGCCTATTGCTTCCTACAAGTTTGAGTTTTCAACTCTTTAGACAATCTTGGCTACTCTGATTGACGTGGACAAACAGGCAGAATGGGACGAGTCGGTCAGTCAGGGAGAGTACATCGCTTATCCGACAACCACGGACGAGACCAATTATCCAGTCAAAGTAGATCTCGTCGGCTTCACTCTCTCTAGGACACCATCCCTGGCTGAAGTCATGGCTCAAAAACTGAAATTTGCTTTTGCTTCTTCATGGGAATTTATCACTAGAGGAAGCTTCAAGGCAAAAAAACCTACCAATACTGTCCTTGTAGCAAGGTAAGACACTAAAATGAAATCATCACAGTTAGGTAATGATGGCATACAATAGGTCGAGGCTTTGACACCAGGGAGGAGGAGGGGAGTAGGGGTAAATTAGGGCCCCCCAACAATATTTACTGCAAAAGTGTCCCGGTGGGCATGGATTGCCACAGGTTGCTATTTCATCATCACTGAACATTGGTCGAAATAACTCCTACTCCTCTCCAAATCTTGAACCCTTTGACTAAGTTCCTGATTACATATATAAACAACAAACCTAAATTAACTCACATTTTCTTGTTTATTTGTCATATTGCAGTGATGATCTCCTCTGGAAAGCATTGCTTCTGCACTGAATGACAATAATAAAAAATAATAAAACAAATGAGCAAGATTTCCTCCATCCAGCGCCCATTCGTGTAAAACCAGAAATTTCCCTACCAGTAAAAATCTATTGAGTACTAGTATTACTTGAGAAATATGTCTGACATGTTCATTAATAGTACATCGATGTAACAGCTGCAGGTCATGACTAACAGATGACTATTTATGTTGCACTTTTCATGTAAACATGATACTTGTCTCTTTGTGAAATGCAGAAACTGGAGAATTGATGAAGATCAGTCTTGTTGGCTCTTTAATCGCAATGTCGCCGGTGACAACTCATCAAATGCCAATGAACTCTGGAGTTACTTCTTCATTCAGCCTGTCATCGGTTGTAAGTTTGCTGTTCATTTTTTCATCAATTCTCAAAGCTTCCCCTGAAACAAAGGCAGAAATGGTTAAGCATAGATTTTGCAGGGTTGATACAATTAAGGCATAAGTACCAAGATCTGTTTGAGTAATGTAAATCACCTGTCTAATTTATGGAGTAGTTCATTACAAAAAGGTCATTTTCATTTTAGAGCATGAAACTTTCACCTTACTGACAATTTACTATCATAACTTGGAAATTCGTTCAGTAATTTCTTTAGATAACCAGTAACCTTTTTGCCATGGTCATCAAAAAAACAGTGCTCCACACATTAAGATCTATTATATTATAATGTATTATATATATTATAAAATTAAATTTTGTGATTTCTTTTTCCAGCTGAAGCAAAAAGTATTCTACACATCATCACTTGCAACTCGAGCTCTAGCAAGAATTCATCTGAAAAGATGGCGGCCCGGTTAGTGGCTCTGAAACAGTACTTTGAAATGCAAACCCTCAAGACCAGACCACTCAAACACGCATCTCTCAGACACGTAGCAGACAGTCGAGCTCTTAGAGAGGCGGACATTCTAGCAAGAGAGAGCCTACTAGGTAGCGAGGTCGGATCTACAGCCGAGAGCCTGCCCGGGTACCAAACATTCGAAGGTTCTCCTCATCCTGCTATCCGTAGACGTGCTTCAGATTCTGTGAATAAAGTTTCGACAAGTCCATCGGCAGACGGTGGTCCGTCTCAGAGGTGGTCGTGGGATTCTTATGCCAGCGATTCCTTCTTCGCTGAGAAGGTCCCCGGAGATGACTCCGCACAAGCAGCCATGGAGATCAGTGGCGTCAGCAGTCACAAGGACTCGTCGAGTGACGACACTGGTATCGCCATGGGGACTAAAAAAGGCAGGGAAAGGAAGCGATCTTTCAGAAAGACAAAGAACGGCGACGGAGCATCCAGTCAAACTCTCTCGGGGACTGGCGGGTTAACTTCTGGAGAAGAGGACGGTCCTCACCGTAAGTTGAAATCATTCGACGTTTACGACACAGGTTCCGACCCAGTAGGCCATTTCTCTAAAATTCATGTTGTTATACGGTTTACCAGCTGAAGAAGACACAGGCTTGTTTGTAGGCCCTATATATGAACTCTCCATATGACCCTATAAAAGTTAATGGAATATAGAGGGCAGCAGATAGGTAATATAGTTGTGGTATATGTTTCCAGTAGATGAATCTTACCAAAAGGAAAGGATACCATGTAGTGTCATTGAGATTTAAATATTGACAGTATGGAGGCATGTTTATGTAAGATGGGCAGGGTGGGGTTGGGAGGGGGGTGAGATGGTAGGCCTGTTACTGATAGGCTTATGGTGAGTGTGGTGTATACTGATTAGTCTTCAGATATGTAGTTCTTCTCTTCATACACACACAGACCATCTACAGGATTACGAAACCCTCGGTCAGCAGTGTGCTATAAGCGTTCTAGAGGAGATACACAGGGCAGCAAACATAAATGTTAATGCAAGTGAAGCAGACCAGAGAGAAACTACTAAAGGCTGGGTGTAAGTAACTCCATCCCTCCTCCCCCCTCCCCCACCAATTCCATGCTCACCCCCCTCCGCATACACATTCTTCTATATTTCATTGTGTTTTGATTTAAATGCTCACTTCAGACAATTAAAGATTGAGAAAAGTTTCAAACATTAGTAAGAGTCATTACAGTTTGGATTCCTGCATTATGTTTTAAAAATTGATGGAATTCTTTTGTCATGAAGCTGTACGGTCAGGGTAAACCTGTCTTGAAATGGTAAATATCCACATTTGCCACCCACTCATAGATTGAAACAATAAGTGCTGCAAAAAATTGAATATATTTCTGTAAAATTTTCAAGAGATGTTAGTTGTGGCGCATGCATTTTACTAAATGTTTTTGTTTTCAGTAATTTGCCATCAAATATTGGAGAATTTTGGTGTAATAATGATCAAATCATGAGTGTTCATTATGAAAAAGTTAAAACTATCACTGATAATTAATATTACTTGATAATCATAATTAATTTCCCACATATTATCACTTTTCTCAATATCTGCTGTATTTCTATCAAAAACTCTTCTTCTTTTAGATTTCACAATCTGCAAAAAGAGGTTCTCATTCTGAAGAAGAAGATTAAGAAAGGAAGATATCATAGGTAGGTCACTAATCTCCTAAATAAATGGAGATGGGGATGGGGGGGGCAAGGAGGGGGTAGTGGGACTGTGGGAGGACCCCAGCTTGAAGAAAGATCTATTTACATGTTATCGGATTAACCTAGGCAATCACAATGTTAAACAATGAAAGCTTCAGTCTCAGATAGCAGCAACTTAGTGATTTTAAAAATTTGGTTTCCATACATGGTCAGATTGATTACAAGAAAGAATTATTTGACTTTCATTCTTTTCCACAGGGATATGCAAATTTCATCTGTAAAGTCACAGGCGCGTAGCCAAGGGGGGGGGGCAAAGGGGGCAGCCGCCCCCCCTTGAGCCTATTTTTAAATTTTTTTTTTTAATGTTTTTATGATATCGCTAGTAATTTCAAAAAAGAAAATGCTAAGATGCAACTTACAAGGCCTGGGACGTACCATTTCCAGCGATCTGGGAGGCATTTTCAGCCAAAATTTTCTTGTACGCTTCGCGCCAACCATGGTGGCGCTACGCTTAGATAGTATGCAATGCCGTATTGACGGCTCTTAAAATTTGTCTACATTTTCACCCCTCCCTTGGCAAATTCCTGGCTACGCGCCTGTAAAGTCATCAACGGAAATGCATGTTAATACTTTGCCATATAGGTAGGGGCTATTTATGACTTCCTCCTCTCTTAATAATGTCAGTAAATTTTTCGACTGTTTTTCTCCCCTTCTTGCTCATTTTCTTTAGTTTCCTCGGTAGAAGTTTAATCAAGGCTCCTCCAGATGTTGTTTACAGATCAGTGAAGAATCCAAGGACTCGGTTCATTTATGACAATATGTTGAAGGTAAGGGATGAACATCGGATATCACATTGGTGTTAAAGTATTGTACTGGGGAGGGCTTAGGCTTATCCCTTCGTTCCCTATTGCATAAAATGGGAGAAACCTTTACATGTAATCTTTATGAATGTTTAATCACTTTATAGTTTTACTGCAATATTTAATAACTGTTTGTTAATAAATGGATTTTACCAAGATTTGTCACTTTCATTTGAACCATACTGTAAGTCATTAATATTAATTTCTTCTTCTCCTTCAATAATGTACTAATTTTAAACACTGACCAATATCTTTTATTAAAAATTTACTTGATGTAAAATGAATAGAATGTATGATCAATCTAGGGGTATAAATACTAGTCCATCCCCTCCCCCTCCCCTGCATCCAGATTATACCCTTTACAGTCCATTTTTGATCACCATCACCACTGCAACCTGCATATATCTTATGCAGCTATGTCATTTATAAGCAGTAATCAGTAGAGTTATCTGAACTGAGTGAATGACTGGAAATAATGAAGGTTAATATTATAAAAGTAATATGTAAATGTGATGTAAATATTAAGCTTTATATTTATGGTAATGCATATATTTCTGTTTTGTTGTTGTTAAGACCAACAATGAGGTTTCTTTACAAAGCAAAAATAAACCATTAGAAGAACTGATAATGTTTAAAGCACCAATTGAATATTTTTGTATTGTTTGCTATAATTAACATTATCTTTCAGAAACTTGAAATTGTCAGCAAAGTTAATGAAGATATGGTCATTGGTGAGTTTAACAGCTTAAATATTCATAAAATATTCATCTTTCTTAAATTTACTAGGTTTTGTGTAAAGTTTTTAAGTTCCTTAATATTCAGTGAAAGCTATATGCTCTTGTTTACAATCTAACCCTGTGTTGAAGAGACATTAGGTTGTAAGGAGTAAAATTGAAATGGTGTATCTGACCTTGTTCTGTATGTAGTTTGAAAGAAAAATGCACTGTTTTTAGCTGCTAATATTTGGATAATGGTTCTTATTTTGGGATGTGTTTTGAAACTTGTGTGACTTATTTCTACCTAAATCTACCGATTCTTTTCTCCCTTCGATTTCGTAAACTGTCAACGATGGACTTTGAAGTTCATGCTGTCCATGAAGTCTCCCATTTACTGAGGAAAGATGTCCGAGATTTTTGTCTTTTACAACAGAGTATGAAAGAGGTGAGTTTCTAGAGAACATTTTAGGGAGATTTTGTTCTCAAACTTTACCTGCTAAACTTGATAATAATCGACAGCACTGTTCAGCAAGCTCCAACCCTCAAAATTTCTCTTCCAACTTCAGTGCGGAGGGTCAAAGTGTACAAACAAATTTTTCACGGTGGAAAGCTTTAACACTACTCGTGCAATAAGTGGTTGAAAAGGGTGATTGCCGATAAAACAATTGATGTTATCTGCATTTGATAATACCTAAAGCAAGAATGTGCCATACAAAGTGAATAACTATCAACCAAGTCTTACTTTGCAACCAAGTCAACCTATCAACCAAGTCAATACTTTGCAGTGAAGACCATTGTGTTTTCATTGAGCACATTTTAATACATAATTTCACCCATGAGGAAATGAAGAAATTAATGATTTGCTTCAGATTTCATTCGTTTTAATTTTGTTTAGGGTGACAAGTACGTGGTGGCTTTCCGTTCTGTAAACCCTGCCGAGTGTCCTCTGATCGAGGGAACTTTGAGGGGTAAGGTCCATCCAAGCGGATGGGTTATCGAGCCTGCAGGGGACAAAGCCCAGTATTCAATGGTGACTTACCTAACACAGGTAAGTAATGAGTGATTATATCTAGAATAAGACTCCCTGCAATAAATTGCAATTTGTGCTTGTTGAAATAACATTATTTCAAGTCAACTTGATTTTAAGCAGTTTCTTTGCATAAGATAAGATTGAATAATGTCTTCCTTTACTTGAGTACATTTGGCCAGGAATTGTATTGTGTATGTTCTGTACTTTATGTTCAATATTTAAGTTACCAACAAATTTAGAATCAAATAAACAGTGGGTGTGGTCTGCTTCCATACAAAAACTCATCAGTTAGCTTATGCCTAGAGCACTTTCATATCAACAGTATCTACTTTGTAGCACTCTTGAACACACTGTTGTCAATGTCATTAAGCCATGAAGCCTGTGACTTCAGTTTAAGCAAAAAGAATTCATGTATTATACCATCAAAGAAAAATGTTGTATTTAATGATTTTCTACATATGGTCATGAACCTTGGTAACAGTATGTCTGTTTTCTAGTGTCCTTCATATGATGCTATTTGTCTACTGTACTGTGTGATATGTTTTATCTGTACCATAATATGAGAAAATCAATTCAAATTGAATTGCCTTGGATGTGCATAATTATGTTAGTCGTCAATGCAACCAGATGCTTGAAGTTTTCAAGTAGCAAAAATCTCTGTTTTAATGTCTTCCCAGACTACACCAGCGTTATGGTGATAGAGATTATTTTGTTTGTAATTCTACAAAATGTTTTAGTTGTAAATGCAGTATGATAAATACTTGAAGTGAATGTCTCAAGTACCAAATCCTTTTTTCCCCCGACACTACATCAGTATTATGGTGAATCTTCTGTTTGTGAGTTGTAATTACTATGTTGATAAAATTCTCCTTCCAGTTCACCCTCGGAGGTTTCAAGAGCATCCCTCCCAGTTTCTACAAGTTCTTATCACTGCGTGTGCCTCTCAGTATCGCTTTCCTTCGAATCTTCCTTGAAGCTCAACTGCCGCCTTGATCTGTTGACAGGTTTACAAGGGTTCTAACAATCAGTACTCAAGATGAAGAATGCATCAAAGCATTTTAATATAATAATAAAACAAGCTGAATCTGGCATTAGCTAACACATCCACATTTCACCACATTAAATAGTCACTTTCTTGTCCAAAGTATGACATTCTTAGAAAAGTTGTCATCATATTTTTACTGATGTTTATTTCGAATATCAGTGTCGTATTGATAAAACCCTACTTTAAAGTTGAAAAAAAGGTTGAAGTAAGTTTGATGACTTTGAAGTAATGATCACGTTCCCCCCTCTTAATTATATGCATCAGTTTATTCTTAAAAAATAAGGAATTTTATTATTAAGTAATTAAGGAACACTATGTAATTAATGCAGCAATGTATAATTATGCCTTTTTTCATTTTGTGATATGTACAAGGAGTATGATAGTAAAATGTAGTTGCGTATGATAGTTGAGTTCTTTGGAAATACGATTAAAAATGTGAGAATTGCTTTATTTTCTGTGCGATTCTTAAGATCTTGGAACAGCATATGAATGAAATAAGTACAATGAAAGACTAACTAAGGAATTCAAAACTTTAATATATAAAACATATTTGTTTGCTTTGGATGTAAAAATGTTGAAAGAAAACCGTATTTTAGTTTAATACATTGAGATTATTCATCCAATGAGAAAACGTCTCAACAGAAAAAATGGAATCCAAATTTTTCAAACTAATTTTGTATATAATCTTCTTTCTTTTTCTAAGATTAATAATCTTAAATCAGTAAAAACAATGTTGAAAACAGGAATACAAACTTGGTATTAAGAAGACTTTAGAAAACAGTAAAATTATGATTATAGACTTTATTCTAAGCCACTTTACAATTATGTGTTGTTACACACTATAGCTGTAAGTAGTAAGGCAGTTTACAAGAGACAAGTGGGTTTGAACCAAATATTAGAGCTTATACCTCTGCAAGTGAGTTTAATAGAGAGGTTATTCTCGTCAACTTGCCAACGAGGTACTATCAGATTTATAATGAATGTAAATATGTGTGTTTAACCTTCATGATAAACTGCACTTGCTACAAAGAAAGTAAACCCATTTGAATGCTAGAACTATTACAAATCACCAGCCACTGATATCTCAATTCCTGATGACCGGCAAGTCACATGAATTTAGTTATTGCATGATGATATGTAGACTACTCGGTGTGATCCTTACTTCATGATCAAAACTAACAGAAACAGCCTCTTAAAAACACTAGCAGAAACATGATAGTGTCTGAATCGACACGTCTAACTTTACCCCAGGTGATGCCTGTTTGTTACTTCCATTACTCTGTTCAAAGATGCAACAATTTCGTCTACTTTTTTTCTCTCTTTTGGTTTGAAATTTTTTAATCATGGCGTCGCTGAACAGATATTAAGTAATAGATTATTAAATAAAGATGTAACAATGTTTGGAACATTTTTATTAATTTATGTATCTGGCAACAGAAGAGTGATTAAAGTTGTCACAGCCATTGAACTGAAAATGGTTCTCCTTTTCTTTGCCATCTGTTTTTTCTTTTCTGTTTTGATGACAAAATTGAGTTTTAAATGATGATTTGCACTAAGAATAGCATGACAGTTGAGCCTATTCTGAGAAATACATTTTCTGGAAGAAATAAACAACAGGAATTTAAAAGCAAGCGATTTAGAGCTTTTCAAGAATACTTGACAAGATGACATTTAAAGAACACCAGTTATGGTTCCACTCTTGGCCTAAAATAACAAAATTATTAAATCAATGGTTTATCTGAAAAAAGTGAGTCACCTGAAGCAATTATACCGTAAGTATTAAAGGTACAAAGATATTGAGTTAAGAGTTGTACCAATGGTGGTACATGATATCTTCTTTATTCTACTTTATCTTCTACCAGAATAACCCTCCAAGTTTTCCAATATTTGTTACCACCCCTTTAAATGAAGTACAGCATTTTCCAACAGTCTCCTTAAAGCTGTCATTGACCAAAGAATCCCAGTATTTCAATTCTGGTGTCGTCACAAAACCATTTGGGCAAGTATTTGGTTCCAGCTGGTTAAACTTTCAGATAATCTCTCCTCTGATTACAATCAGCAACGAATAAAAAACTGGTAAAATGTCGTTCCATAAACTTCACTCACACCTCTTTATATTACCCAGCAGAGTTTAGCCATAACATCAGAATACACTTGTCTTCTACCTGTCTATTTCATCCTGGACTGTAAATAGGTTTATATACGGCTTATGGAATGGTCTTTATCTGTTTCACATCTGATGATCCAATTAAACTGGTCATTCATCTATCTTCATCTCTTTGGCTACTTTTGGGGTATCACATGGACGGAATTTGATATTTTCATCTGAAAGGAAACAACTTATAAGTTCCACAACGCTGCATTCAAAACTGTTTTGCAGCACCCATTTTCATCCAGTTGTAATTTACCAATCTGTTCAGAACATTACAGACACAAAGCAACTATGCTTTTTAACCTTGTTGAAGAGATTATTACTGGAAATTTAACTTTTCTTCTTCGTTTCGATGACGAGGTGTATCCAAGTGATACAGGAGATCTCGGGGTGCGTAGAACATGCACTCGCAGAGGTAGCACATGACACTCTTCTCAAATGGAATGGTTGATCTGTGGAACCAAAAAAATTGAATCAAATTGTAATACACTAGGTCTGCAACTTTCGAAGGTGAAAGCTTATTCCTCCAAAACATGTCTTGGGTTTATCTCAATGAACAGATAATTGCACGCTTAAAAAGCCCAGAGAAACTTAAGGTATCTAGTTTCATGCTGATTTTTCCTTGAGCTGACTTGCCTCTGGTACCCTGTGGTGTCTTTATGTCACTGTTACCTTTGACTAGATCCTACCCTGCACAACCTGACCCTCTAACCGACACACTAGTCATAACTCTGTGATTACATTTACCTGTTTGCTTTATTATGGAGATCTTCAAGATGTTCCAGCTTTAAGTTGATCTGCCCATCAGCAGACTCACCACTGATACCCTGTGGTGTCTCCAGGATGACACTCTTGTGGTATTGATAGAGAGGAGGGAAGTTGTGCTCTGCAAAGGTTGTAATCATCGGATCTAACAAATCCTCTTCTGGGATCTATCCATGAAAATGACAAATATAAAGCATTCGTAATCAAGCCAGGCGTGATTTCCACAATTGTAACCACTTGCTAAAAAATGCATAGAAACTCTACTGGCTAAAATCAAATTCCCACTTGCATTGTCTTTGAGTTTATTTTCCCCTGGCAAACAGCATAGTCCACTGGTATATTTAGCCATTAAAACTAGCCTGAATTTCT
This sequence comes from Apostichopus japonicus, assembly GCF_037975245.1. NCBI lineage: Eukaryota > Metazoa > Echinodermata > Holothuroidea > Aspidochirotida > Stichopodidae > Apostichopus > Apostichopus japonicus. The sequence continues at coordinate 5,058,153 of NC_092568.1, read as the reverse complement.
GATACTACCAGAAGTAACACTTCTGGTAATATCCTGTTAAAAATGTACTTACCTGACCAAGTGAAACAAAAAAAATATGAAATTGATACTTAAACATTCCAACTTTTACTCACGAGATGCCACTGGTACTGTCTTCTACATTCGATGGGCTCCACCGCCTCTCTCCTCTTGTTGATGAGACTGTAAATGATGAAATAACAAGCATCACCATGTGCAATAATGTTTCATTTCACTCAAACCATAACTAGGACTAATAATAATGAAGTTTTAAAATATTTAGTGAATAACAACAGTGAAAGTAATCACAAATAGCCCTCACGACATGAGTCTAAATTTCAATATTTTTGCAACTTTTCATCTGGCAAATGAGATCAAATGTGGGTAGACTAACTGTTACTATCAGCAGACATTTGCCATAGACTTACTATTGTAATACAGTTATCTAGAAAAAGAGGAAGCTGCAAATACAAACTTTCTCAGACCGAGTTAGGTAAAGGCTTGAAGCTTTATGGAAGGGCAATAGGTAAATCAAGGAAACAGCTAAAATTCTAAAGGAACATTTAGATAACAAATTAGGTCTATGTAAAGTAGCTCTATAACAAGGTTGTGCTAATATATACTTTGTGTGAGGTTGAAACGAAGGGGGGAAGGGGGGGAGAGAGGGGGTATACTAAAACAAACATATAAAGGCAGTGCCTAGACAAGTATCCAGTCTACAAGTCGCCCAAACATTGCAAGCCCTTCAAGTGCAGTCTGCGCCCCACTTGCAAATCACCTTTGAGGTCAAACCCCTACCTACATATCGTTTGATATCACCTGCATATCTGCTGGGATCATCTCTGTTTGACAGATTTGTGTTATTTACCTGAGAAGCTTTGACCGGGCTTGTTTCTGAATACTCCTAACTCCTCCATATTGAGATGATACTTGGTCTTGAGAGGCAAGAGCGAGGTTGATACCGATACGGACGCCATTAATCTGATGAGGGTGCCAACAAACAGAAGACATTAACTGCAGAAACAATATCTCAAGGCAATAAAACAGTTGCAACAACCAGTGGTCTTTACTGCAGAAACAATATCTCAAGGCAATTAAACGGTTTCAACAACCAGTGACATAACAAGGAATATGCAGGCAAAGTGAAACGAAGGCAGAGTAAGGAAATGTTAAAACTAGACAGATGGAGAGATAACTACATTAGACGAATGAAAAAATGAATAGAATAAATAATAGAAAGTACAAAGGAGATAAAACAGCTTTGGAAATTAAAAACCAGCTTTCGTCCAATTTGGATCTCTGTCCATCAGTTAGTTGATCCAGAAGAAGATCCTGCTAGGATCAAACATGTCAGGCCCTCTAACTTTAATATATACATTTTCATCCAAACAGGCTTTGAGCAATAAATAAGCAGATTGTCAACAGTCTTTTCTTTCCAGGAATTTGTTGAGCATTGACATGGAGATATCAGACGACTTTGCACTAACAAAAACAAAACTCTTTTGAGTTTCAGTTGACTAACACAAGTATATTCGAAATTTTGTTTGAGGTGGTCGTCAGGCCACGCCCAAAATCAACAGAGAACACTGCCTTATCGGTCCTATCGAGTTTGCGAAACTTGATAAGCTGAAGTATTTCACTCCAAATCATAATGGTATCATGAGTCGATCAGTAGTTGTATATACAATTTCATTATGCAGTTGCAAAATTTTGTTTCAAAATGGTTCCAGTTTTAACCGGTTAGTACCACACTGAACGTGGTCAGCACGTAGACAGACGTAAAGTACAGCTTGTCAAGATACCTGGAAATTATTGCAAGAAATAAAGAAAAATAAAACATCAATGTAAAGGTAGTGTTCAAACCTCCTTTATATCCTGTAGTGTTATGTTGGAGTCAAAGGTCACTTCTATGTCATGATCAGGCATGACTGACTGTTTGGTGTAATGGTCCCAGCCGAGACCACATAGCGCACCCGTCAATCTAGTCTTCTTCTTGTCTCTCCTAAAAAAGAACACACAAAACAGACAGGTTAATTTATCTTGTGGCCTTCTAATTCTTAAAAAAGTGCAGGTATTCTTACCAAAAAATTATCTGGTGTCCTGAATTTATTTAACATTCGTATCTCATTTTAAATTCATTGTTTCCATTGCACATTCTCTCAACATTACACTGCAACCTGCTCTTGAGGGGTAGACCATCTGGTCTGGAGGGGTAGATTACCTGATCTAGAAGGGTAGATTACCTGATCTGGAGGGATAGATCACCTGATCTAGAGGATAGATCACCTGATCTACAGGGATAGATTACCTGATCTACAGGGATAAATCACCTGATCTACAGGGATAGATTACCTGATCTAAAAGGATAGTTCACCTAGGGGTAGATCAGAAGTATTAACCACCTGACCCCATATAGAGGGATATACATTATAGTCCAGTATAAAAGGATATAGCACTGACCCGACAGAGGTAAAGAGCACCTCATCTAATAAAGGATAGAGGGATATATCCCTGACCCCATATAGAGGGATATACCTCTGACCTCATATAAAGGGATATATCTCTGACCCCATATACAGGTATACACCTGAACCCATATAGATGGATATACCTCTGACCCCACATAGAGAGATATACCTCTGACCCCATATGGAGGGATATATCTCTGACGCCATATAGAGATATACCTCTGACCCCATATAGAGGTATACACCTGACCCCATATAGATGGATATACCTCTGACCATATAGAGGGATATACCTGACCCCATATAGAGGGATATACCTCTGACCCCATATAGAGAGATATACCTCTGACTCCATATGGAGGGATATATCTCTGACCCCATATAGAGAGATATACCTCTGAACCCCATATAGAGGTATACACCTGACCCCATATAGATGGATATACCTCTGACCATATAGAGGGATATATCCCTGACCCCATATAGAGGGATATATCCCTGACCCCAAATAGAGGGATATACCTCTGACCCCATATAGAGAGATATACCTCTGACTCCATATGGAGGGATATATCTCACAGGATCTACTATTTGGAATACAAAAGACGGATAATCCAAAGGATTCTAATTACGAGAATATGCATCCTTACCAAATACTTTTGCTATCATAACAAAATATGATAACAGCTGAACTAATAGAGAGGGACTATACCACTACCAGCCATAATGGATATTCAACCACCTATCCTTATCAGCCTCTTACCTCAGTTCAATGGTTGGGGCAAACAGCATGCTGCATAGAGCTGGGAGACCTCTTATGTTTGGCATGATGGTAGAGTCCCTGACTAGGAGGATATTTCGCTGGTTATTGATTCTTATGTTAGCTGCAATCATCATCTTCTCGTAGCGTTCTTGAGGTTCCACTGACAAAGCTACAGAATTCACACTCTCCTTCTCAACTCTGATACTCCTGAAATTAGAGGATATGGTTTATTCATGACTTTAGCTCATCATCTCAGAGAAGATTACATAGAAAGTCTTGGAATGAATCAACATCAGAGACTGTATACTATAAAACAGGAATGCAATGCCTGAATGAACTTGAATGCCAACTTACGTTTATTCAGACTAGATAATGAATTGTAACATTGCTGGTTCAATGATATAATTAATCCCAAAAACTGTCAAAAGACACTGCTCTGTGTGTGTGTATTATTCTGTGTGCGTATTGCTCTGTGTGTGTATTGTTCTGTATGTGTATTGCTCTGTGTGTATTGCTCTGTGTGTATTGCTCTGTGTGTATTGCTCTATGTGTGCATTGCTCTTTGTGTGTATTGCTTCCTGTTCGGTCTATATGTTTGTTCAGCATAGCTACATTACAGTGATTCCTACCCCTTCTCGATCCTTATCCCCCCCCACCCTTCCCCTACCCTCCTCCTTAGCATTTGAGATTGTGGTTGCAAGCCTTGATACATAAGATGGAGACGTTAAGGGTTAAGTAGACACATATCATAGTATCAGTAACTCTACACTACAGACATATTGTTTCTCCATCTTTCTGGAATTGCTTAATTCCGTATTAAAGGGATGTCATTCAGTCTGTGTATGAGGAGCATTATTCTCCATTTATAGAGAGATGTAGGGAAGAGAGAGAGAACAAGATGTAAACTTACTTGAGACCTCCAACTCTAGTCATACTGCTGAAATTGATCTCATATGGACTTGATGGACCTTGGAGCTTCACCTAATAACAAAATAACGATTCTGAAACTACAGCAATGAGAATAACTGGTGTGAAGAAAATAACACAGCAACACCCCTGGTGTAAAGTGAAGTAGGATATGACTTTCAAAGAAGGAAATCTGATTTACCAAATCAAGATTGTTGACAGATAGAAGTCTCACCACATATACTTCATAAACAAATTATGATTTGAATACTGATCATGCATGACAAGATACGCTTGTGCGAAACCAATTTTTTGTAATGTTCACATGAAATAGATGAGACTTTCAATAAAATCGAAAGAATGTTTAATGTCACTACGGGGAACCATAGCAACCAGAATGGTTGTAGTTTGGGCTAATTTTATAGAGAGAAGGTAGAGTCAGATAAAATTCTTTGGTGTGAATGAACGGTCAAGCATTGCCAATGGGGCTCTCCAAGGTGTTAACAGAGGGCGCTGTCCTATCGGTCCTAACATGCATGATCTCTACTGTTGATGCATCTCTGAATCACAGTAACAATGATCGTGTGAGAGCATTTATAAGCTGTGAACATGCCTTATGAATTTGCAAACTGGCACGTTGGGTGACTGACTAGTTCACCGTCAACTTCTGCATATTGGTCGAAACAAAATACAGGCTTTGGAAAAAATATCTTATTGGACTATCTTGAACTATTGGACTATCTTGAAATAGTTTTCTTGACTTGAAACTTCAAAAATACGGTTTGAAAAGATCGCCTTCTTCAATAATTACAAACAAACTTTGTATCTATATATCACTTGTGATCAACTCATTGTGCGGTCATAGAATGCAACTGGTCAAGTTTCGCAGAACTTAATAGGACCGATATGACAGTACCCGCTGTTGAATTTGGGGATGGCTGGAGACCCCCCCCCCCATTGATACATTCTCGCAGAGAATAAAGAATTGCTATAAACCTGTCGTTTGATCTTGAGATCCTGGAGAGGGTTCTGGCCATCCAGAGACGGAGCATCTTTCCAATCAGGATCAAGAGATGGACAGGAAACGTCTTCTTCTCTCTGGATGTGAGAAATCTAACGAAAAGAAAAACAGAGACAGGAAATGATGATATGATATTAATACAGCTTGCTATGTGTGCTACGGAGGGCTTCTCAACATGCAAGACACTTGAGGACAATTTGTATCATTAATTGGTTGAGTTTGCATCTCAGTATATCTAGAAAGTGGGTATTACTGCTAAATACCAATAGAAAATGCATTAGCCCAGACTTACTACACTCATATTGGACATTTACTAAAGCCTTGTCTAGTTTCCATAGTAAAGTCAGGGTCTTTGTAATGATGAAGTAGTCGAGGTATTTACTATGTGACTGCACCAATTTGAGCGAGAAAGATTTCGATCACGGTTCACAGTATGAATTTGACAAAACAACTTTTATATCCTTGAGTGAAAAACATGGCAATGAAATGAAGTATACAAGGTGCTACATAGGTTTAGTACTGATGTGCAAACGTTGCTACGAAAAAAGATAACCGCAGTGAACTTAAAAGTGTCTTAAGAAGGCACAAAATTGTAAACATTCTAGTCGCTGTGGTGAATGTTGTTTCTCCTAGCTTGCGTTACCTTGGAGATGTATGGCTCCTCGCAAGACAAAGCAAAGCCTTTCTCTACCATGAGCTGGTTGATGAAGAGAGGCGGGTCCATCTCCTGTCCGTCTACCATGCACTGATACAACTCCACATGAAGAACTCCACTCACTACCGAGTAAATCTGAAAAGATTGAAAAAATATAGAAATGAGTTTCCATGGAAACCAAATGTGACAACCACTTCCTGTCCATCTATCATGCACTGATACAACTCACATGAAGTACTCCACTCACAATAGAGTATATCTGAAAAGGTTATCAAATATAGAACTGAGTTTCCATGGAAACCAATGTGACAACCACTTCCTGTCCATCTATCATGCACTGATACAACTCCACATGAAGAACTCCACTCACTACAGAGTATATCTTAAAAGGTTAACAAATATAGAACTGAGTTTCCATGGAAACCAATGTGCCAACAATCTCCTGTCCATCTACCGTGCACTGATACAACTCCACATGAAGAACTCCACTCACTACAGAGTAAATCTGAAAAGGTTAACAAATATAGAATTGAGTTTTCATGGAAAGCAACGTCACAAACAGCTCATTGAATGATTAGACTCAACATGTAGAAAAGTGTCTTGATATTCAGAAAAATTTTCAATAAAATGGATAAAAAAAATTAGTCTGATAATCAGTATATTTCATTTCAGTTTTTATTGGCCACTTGTTGGATTTGAGTCTGATGTTGATAGGCAGTCTCCAACAATTACTGCTTTTGCAGGTCACTTAACATGTAATATTAACTGCTATCAGAGAATTCCTAGAAGGTTTGACTAATCTGGGGGTAATCTGTAATCCCATATATGAACCAGCACACATGTGAACTATGGTATGGTGTGATTTTCTACAGCATTACTGAATAATTTTAAGCATCCGTTCTCTTACATACCATCCATTTCGGGTGTGAGTTTATGTAGTGTACCCTCAACACCTAAGACTTTCTTACAAGACCGGCTTCCCTAAAATGACCCTTTTCTCTCCAACCAACTTCAATCAGCATTTTTCAAATTTTCATATTGAACTGAAGTTTTGGGCATCTTAAAATATTATATCAAATCCTACCTTTGCTAAAACCTCCTCTTCTAGTATAGCACCAGTCAGCCACTTCCTTGCTTCTGGATGCCATTGGCTACGAGCTAACTTGGGGGATGGTTTGATGCCAGCCAGAATGCATTCAATACCCTATAAAATGAGAAGCAAAGCATATCACAGCGATGGGTATTAATTTAAATTTGAGAGTCATAGCAAAATATCCAGTAACAATGAACCCATTCCATGTTGGTAAAACTACATACTCTAACTGTATGCTAGCTTCAAACACAGTAAAAGCAGCAGAAATGAGCACAAGTCACTTGTCTGCAATAATGAGAGCACTGTTATTTTAAAGCCAAATAAATTGACTGATTCTATAAATACATGTAATGCTAATTCAAATACCTTACTAATATCTCCTGCAGGTACTGTGTGTATAACAAAAGGTGCAGCAGCAGCAAAATGCCTTGCAGCAAGGCTGACACAATATCAAACAACAGATATTACCTCTGCAGACTAGTAGTGCTGATTGTGTGAAATGTGGAGCACAAAGTTTACGTCCTATGCAGCCTGGATGCAGCGATGCTGCAGCCCCCACGGCATCCGATGTATGACACAGTGCCATAACTGTCCGGCTTATACCTTAAACAATTATTTGTATCTGACAATACTCCACACTCTTAAATTTACATACTTGGGATACTGCTAATGTACCTATACTTATACCTATGCTTACTATGTATCTTCCTTGTATTACTATGTATTTACGAATAACTGTGTTTACAACTTCATGATAACCAGAATCTGTAAATACCTGGAATGGTAACTCCATGTGTCTAGGTGACATCTCCTTCAACCTGCTGACAGGCACATGAGCCATATTACCATAGTCAAGATAGAAGACCTGCGGATGTAAATAACAAAATCTATCAGTATCCACTTTTGATGTAACATATGTTTCTGAAATTAAAAAAGCAAACAAATATTTTCTAACACTTTTGTAGTCAGCCTCTGTAATGCTCTGGCTTGCAATGGATAAATTAAAATAGCTTCAACTCAAGTTGAGGAAAAGGAGCCCCTCTCCCCATCCCCATGTGACTATTCCAGGGTTCTGCAAAGTAAATCAATATAACCATATGTGACATGTTCGGAGCCATGGAGGGTGAGAGTGGGGATGGGGGGCAAAGGAGGAACTAGACTGGTGAATATCTGGTCAGATAAAGCAAGAGTAGGGCAGAAACAACACTTCCATTTTGTGAAGAGATAACATCGATGAAAGTAAAGGTTACTTACCTCAGCTAGAGGGGGCCGTTCATCTATGACTCTCTCAATCCTGGCCCTGTAATAACACTCTCCAGACACATCTATGTATGGAGCAAGATAATACTCTCCAACCTTAGGTCTTTGTTCAAGATTCTGCAGAGAGAACAAAACATAGCCAACTTTCCCATCAACAGATTGCAATTCTGTGTTATCTTTCAAATATATTGGTTTACTTTGTTAACATTTAAAAGATGCCACCGAGTACTTCTGACAAAGAGGAACAGTTTGCCTTCAACCAGAAAATTTGGTGTTTCCCCTAATATATCACTGACCTTCTTACTCCTTTGCGTCAGTCAACTACAGTTACGCTTCACTCTTCCTAACAACGCTGGAATTAAAATACTCATAACATCACATTTCATGAAAGATATACCTGACTGATAACTGTACATGAGATGAACCACAGTGCTTTATTTTATTTGGATGTAAATGAGGTCTCTTATAATGAAATAAAAAATCAATCAACAGAATGTTGTAAGCCATGGCCGGCATACAAAGTCAATGACACTTTATCTTCTCTACAGAAAGATGTTTGTACATTCACAAACTCTTTGCACAATTAATCAAATGTAAATGTCACCAAAACATTCCTAATATATTTCCAGTTGTCCATCCTCACCTTCAAGGCACTAGGTCCGCCTGTGTTGATCAACTTCAGCAGTTGTAACAGATCTCTCTGTACTTCTTTATCTGCATAGTTGGCCCAGAATCTATTGCCATCTGCCACCTTATAAAAGGAAACAGATATAGTTAGTCTAGACCTAGAACTGGCACCTTTTAAAAGGAAACAGATATAGATAGCCCAGAATCTATTGCCATCTGCCACCTTTTAAATGGAAACAGATAACTGATATTAATACTGCATTATCAAATATCGATCCAGCATCTTATAAATCATCACAAAAATACCATAGCAAACAATGACATGACCAATATTGCAATTAATATGACCTCCATACTATATTGTCATTAAACCAAGACAGATGAATTATTGATAGAGCGCCACCACTTACGGAAGATGACGTCATACAGCAGACAAATCATTGAACGTAAAATAAAGCCTCCTAGTGGTTTCTTTGTCAAACTTTGTCACAGACTTACTCCTTTGTAGTATTCACTGATGTAAGAGTTTTCTTTAGCTAATTTCAATTCAATTAGGTTTCATAATTTGAGGGATTCTATTTTCTCCCTTTCTACACCTGAAACGATACAGAATTCCAAACTAATTTCTAAGATAAATATCCAACCCTTCACAACAGTAGTTTCAATTACCTTGTTGGGTGTTTATATCTACAGTACTAGAATGCTTGAAAAAAGGGTAAACAGTCCTGTTGGGATGCTAGTTTGTTAGTAGAAATTGCTTGTTTGAGAAAAAATATTGAAACAGCTAATTTCAATAATTCAGGTAAATGCATAACGGCTGCTCAGTTTGTTTGCGACTACATTTCTGTTATACATCTTAAAACTCAAAATGGCGAGAACAGTCTATGGTAGCAATGCTTAAAGTAGTAAAAACTAACCTGTTCAGGATAATGACAGTAGTGCAATGGTGGCAGAATTACACTTCTCTTGCATTCTGTGTTTTTTTTTACACTTCTGATTATACCTGAACTGTGTGTTTCTGTAAAGTGTCAACCTATTTTCATGAACAATCAGCAAATATTGTGATATGAAGGGTTCTGAACCTCTGGAGCCCTACAAACCCAGGATATTTCAACTTATTCTTTTTTGTAGAAAAAAAAATGCTTCTATTTTTTCTCTAAATAAGATGCTTTGAATAAATAACATTGTATAATGTATAATGATATATAAACTGTTAAGCAAATATCCTTACCTCTGTGACCTTGAGGTCTGTCCAGGTCTGGTCAGCCCTTGGGAGTGAGACTTGCTTGGGAGCTCCCAGCTGGTTCATCGGTACGCCGATCCTAAAAGATGAAAACAAAATTCAGAATGACAAATCATCCAATTACAAGACACTGGGAGAATTTGAGAGCACATTATGATAGAAGATACAAATAATAATTTCTGAAAGACCAACTTAAAATGAACATTTAACATTATTTGAGAGATTCTCTGACTAGAGGGAGTCATCACGATTGGTGTCTATCACCAACTTGTCCTATATGAGGACATCTTCAAACAATTCAATTCAATTAAGAGAAAACAGAACCAGTTAATCAGCTGCTAAACTTTTCTTACTAACAACACATATGGCATTCACTCCAGTAACTGATACATTGATCTGGTCTAGTTCTACATATGAAAAGTGAAGCAAATCCAACCATCATCTTAGTTATGAACAGATCTTTGTGAAGGAAAAACAAGTACATCTTAAGACAAGTTTGCTCCATCTGTGATATACTGTTCTAGAGTTTAAATGCTGTGTCATGGGCTGCCATTTTGTATGATAACATAGAGTCACTATACTGTGTAAGAGGGCTGCCATTTTCTCTATGTATGAGGTGAGGTACATGGTGTTCCACCATGAAGAGCAGCCCGGCAACTGCCACCGATTACCAGCCACCGTGCTTCGCGGTTAGCCTTTCAGGCAGAAGCTAAGGGAGACAACCCCGACAGAAAACCTGAGGAAGGCAATGGGAAACCACCTCAGTATCTTCCCAAGACGCTCATGAAATGCAAACTCATAGTAACCCCGAAAGTGACGTTAGCAGCCCCAGCTTCTTAAGCAGTGCTGTGTCCGGCAGGGGAGGGGATAGGGCTTCCCAGGTCGTCATTCTGCGAAACCCTTATCACGGATATATGAAAATAGCAACTTGGAACATTAGAAGCTTAATGAAGCCAGAAACACTAGAAAGCCTGAAAAGGGAAATGACCAGCTATAAAGTTAACATCATAGGACTCACGGAGGTAAGATGGCATGGAACAGGTGACATCTGGAGTGATGACTACAGGATAATTTACTCGGGAGGACAGGAGAGCCAAAGAGGAGTAGCATTCATGATGGATAAGGAGTCAGCAAAGTGTGTAAAAAGAGTGGAGTGTATAAGTGATCGACTCATGATGGTGCAACTCAGTGCAGAACCGGTCGACATGATGATACTTTGTGTCTACATGCCGACATCTGCCTATAACGACGAAGATGTAGAGGTCATCTATGAACAGATAGAAGATTTGATAACAAGCGGAAGAGGAAATGAGTATTTGGTGATCATGGGAGACTGGAATGCTGTTGTAGGAGAGGGAAAGGAGGAAAATGTCGTTGGAAGCTATGGATTAGGGAAAAGGAACAACAGAGGGAACATGGTGGTCGACTTCTGCAAGAGGAACAAGTTAGCAGTCATGAACACTTGGTTCAAACATCCAGAAAGAAGGCGGTACACTTGGAAAGCACCAGGGGATATTAGAAGATTCCAGCTGGACTATATCATGATAAGGCAGCGCTACCGGAACAGTGTCAAGAATGCTCACACTTTTCCTGGAGCAGATGTAAACAGTGACCATAACTTGGTGTATATGAAGATCAGGCTGAAATTGAAGCGACTCAAACAAGCAACGAGGCAGGTGAAATGGAACCGGGATGCATTGAAAGACCCAGCAGTAAGAGAGAAGTTCAGCGCTGATGTCGTAGACAAAATCCAAGTTGGAACCGATAGCACAACCGAAGAAAAATGGAAAACGTTGAAAGTGGCCATACTTGAAAGTGCGACACAGAATGTGGGGAAAGAGCAGAGGAGACCGGCAAAGAAACCATGGATCACCAAACAGATGATTGAATTGATGGATCAGCGAAAGAGATGGAAGAGTATAAACACAGAGGCAGGGCACAAAGAGTACAGACGGCTGAACAACAAGCTTCTAAGGGAGACGGATCGGGCGAGAGAACGGTGGCTAACAAAACAGTGCGAAGAAATTGAAAACTTAGATCAATCAGGACGAATGGACATCATGTACAAGAAAGTGCAACAACAACTTCAAACAAGGGAAACTATAATAATACCCAGGTATTGGAAGATAAACATGGAAGGATGCTAACTGAAGCTGAGCCAATTAAAGCAAGGTGGATAGAATACTTAGAAGATCTGTATGGAAAGTCTAAAAAACCAAAAGAGCTCCCCTTGGAGGAAGAACAACACATACAAATTGATGACATCGGACCGGACCTATTGGAAAGCGAGTTAAGAGCAGCGATAACCAGACTGAAAGGAGGAAAAGCGGAAGGAGAAGATGGCATCCCCGCCGAATTCATAGCAGTCTTAGACAAGGGAGCACAGAGAGAATTTTTCAACATCTGTATGGATATTTACCAAGGCGGTAAATGGCCTGATGATTTCTGCAGAAGCATTCTCGTGCCATTGCAGAAGAAGAAGAATACAACTAAGTGTGAAGAACATCGAACTATCAGTCTAATATCCCATGCATCAAAAGTTCTCCTACATGTGCTCACAACCAGACTGGAGAAACATGCCAACGAATGGATAGGAAGAGATCAATTTGGATTTAGAAAAGGCTGTGGAACTAGGGAGGCGATTGGAGTTATGAGAGTACTAAGTGAGCGCGGCATAGAATTCAATCAAGATGTGTTTGTCTGTTTTGTGGACTTTGAGAAGGCCTTTGACCGGGTAAACTGGAGCAAGTTAATGGAGATTCTAAAGAAGATTGGTATAGACTGGAGGGACAGAAAGCTCATCACCGAGTTGTACATGAAACAGACAGCGGTAGTAAGAACTACCATGGGCAAAACAAAATCAGCCACAATAGGGAGAGGAGTGAGACAAGGATGTCTTATGTCTCCAGTCCTTTTTAACATCTACGCAGAAGCCATGATAATTGACGCACTTGATGAAATTCAAGAAGGAATACAAGTTGGAGGACAATGGATAAGGTCGGTACGTTTTGCAGATGACCAGGCAATGTTAGGAAGCACGGAGGCTGGACTTCAACGTATGATGGAGAATACCAACAGAGTTGTCAACCAGTATGGGATGAGGATTAACATCAAGAAAACGAAAGTCATGAAGATTGGAAGGGAACAAAGGAGAGTTCACATAGAGATAGAGGGGAAGGAACTTGAACAGGTCAGACACTTCAAATATCTTGGTAGCCTACTGGCGGAAGATGGATATTGTGAAACCGAAATCAGAGCAAGAGTGGCAATGGCCAAGGAAACTTTCAAACTACACAACTCTCTTTTTACTGCTAGTCTTGAGCTACAATTAAAGAAGAGACTAATGAATTGTTTTGTGTGGAGTGTATTCCTGTATGGCTCAGAAACCTGGACACTAAGGAAAGAGGACAGAAAAAGAATAGACGCATTGGAGATGTGGCTATGGAGAAAGTCTGAGAACATAAAGTGGTCAGACAGGGTCACAAACGAGGAAGTTCTACAGAGGGTTGGTGAGGTCCGCAGGCTGGGAGAAACTATTAAGCTGAGAAAGAAAAGGTGGATTGGGCACATCTTGAGACATGACGGACTACTGAAAGATGTGCTTGAAGGAAGAATGAACGGGAAGCGACCAAGAGGGAGAAAGAGAATAATGTTGATGGATGATATCAGAGATGGCAGAAATTATTTCACTATGAAGAGGAATGCAGAAGAGCGGTTATTATGATTTTGTGTTTGGTGAGGGACCTGCCTTAAGGCAGATCACCATTAGAGAGAGAGAGATGATAACAATGAGTCACTTTACTGTATAAGAGGGCTGCCATGTTCTCTATGTATGATAACATGGTGCCCATAGAAGGCAAATCGTTCACTCTCACTTTGTTTTTCTCTTGATACTTTCAAAATGAACGTAAACAGTGTTAATACACTTAAAAACAATGCCAGTGTTATGTCATGCCTGGTACTTTCAACATTTTATAGTTTGGCATTTGCAAAGCCCACCTCTCTTACAGAAAATATGCATTGTAATAAATAAATAAAGAAAACCCATAAAAGTTCACACATAAGTGGCTTGATCAGGTCATATTCAGACTCTATCACATCTTCAGTCATCATTTATAGCTAATTGGAAAAGTTTTTCTTAAGTTTTGAAGAGTTTGTCCATTTACAGTATCTCTTACACATTGAAAAATGATACTGGTTGGGTAGACTTCTCCTGTAACCTGTCTCTCTCTTTTTTCCTCCTTATTATACTGAATTAAAATACGTAAAAGAACATGCACCACCCACACACCTGTTAGTTTTGAGTTGATGCCAATCTCTCTGGTTCTCCTGCGCCTCTTCCAGAGCTTGCACCTGACTCGCATCAATCTGGTACTCATCAATTTCTAGTTTCATCCTCAACTGTCTGGAATAAAAAAACAAGATGACAAAAATAAACTGTTAAAGAAGAAATTAATATTCTACTCAAGATTTGAAGCTGTTTACTATCTAAATCAGGAACCACCGTTCTCAATTAAGATCAGATTTGTTCTTTTACCAGTGGGAACTTTTGCCCACTCTCCCTTTCCCCGGCCTTCACCTCTCGCTATGCAATTGAGCAAAGATATTGCTTCCAGACTTCCCAGTACCCAAGGTTTGTTACTTTCATGTCTTGATGTGATACTAACTAATTTCATCAAACAGAAAAATCTGTCATTAATAGAAACTTGAATCTCGCTCTCTTTCAATCCTTTCCTGCAGCGAAAATACCCGAGAATAAATGACAAAGTTTGCCTTTTAAGATTCTAGATATAAAAAATAAGGAAGTAAAATCCAAAAGTAAGATACAGTAGTAATGATGGGTGAGATGACCTTCTTCAAAAGTGAAAACATAAACAAGTTTTTACCTCATCTTACAGGCATTAAAGACAGCAGGTAGGATGGGACATCCATAGGAGGTTGGGTCTGAGTGATGAGGCTTCTCAAACTCAACAAAACACCTGAAAATTAATCAATAAGCAGAAATTAAAGAAGTAACAATCAATTACAATGGCAACAATTTGTGAAATGCATTGCAAATTTTTGTATTCTTCTAATTTTCATTCTTTTAACATTACAACTTTAACAATGATTATTATATGCACACAGGTTAGGTAACTCTTCTATGAAATTCTGTAACTCAGCTATAATGTATGCTAGGAAAAGTTCACAGATATTAGCAGCATTTCAGACGCAATATGACTTAAGCGACAAGCAGACACCCACAATATGACTTAATGCGACAAGCAGACACACTAAAGGTTTGGGGATGATCTCAAAAATGACTTACTTATTTCCTTCAAAATAAAGTTTCTTCCCTTTCCCACATTTTGCAAAATGTGAAGCAATGGGAATCCTGTAGAGATAACCATGGTTAGGGACATTCTTCACCTGGAACAAAGCATTAGTTTTAGACTGTATTAATCCATTGGTTACATGAATGAACTAACCTACACATTAATTGTAACTTGTTCATCTCAACACTTCAAGCATTAAAATGATGGGAAATTGGATCCTCCAGAAATTTAAAACAGATTGGCCACTCTTGAACCAGTAATAATTAGAGTATCACACAGTTTAGACTGATCTCAAATGACCTTTGACCTCCAACACTTAACATTCTCCTTAAAAGTTCTTAACAAAATCGGATGAGCACACAGCATAAGATCAAGGCTCCATCATTCATCAGTGTATGTAAACAAGCGAAAGAGCAACAATAATCATAAGAAGAAGAGATTCCCAAGGAAGGCCTGTCAGAAATGTATTTTATTAGAAAGTGGGCAAAACAGAAATTATTAACCAAATAAGTATTGAACAATCAAGGGAAGTTTGATCAAAAACAGGTTTTGAATTTAATTTCAACGTTTCTGGTTCACATTGCTCTCTTAAGTTTGCACAATAATAAGTATTTTCAGTGCAATTAATACTTTACCATTTCTCTTCGTCAGGTTGATTTTTGTTCTTACCATTACTGTTGTGCAAGGATCTCTTCCTGAGAGCATTCTTAGAGCTTCTGCTTCATCTGATGGCACCAGAGAGAAGTAATTAGGATACATAGCACCAGACAACACCATCTATAAAGTAAGATAAAGGATAATTAATTAGTGTACATAGCACCAGACAAAACCATCTATATAGTAAGACAAAAGGATAAGCAATTAGTGTACAAAGCACCAGACAACACCATTTATATAGTAAGACAATAGGATAATTAATTAGCGTACATAGCACCAGACAACACCATATATATTGTAAGACCAAAGGGATAATTAATTAGCTTACATAACACCAGACAACACCATCTATATAGTATGACAAAGGGATAATTAATTAGGATACATAGCACCAGATAACACCATCTATATAGTAAGACAAAAGGGATAATTAATTAGCATACATAGCACCAGACAACACTATCTATATAGTAAGACAAAAGGGATAATTAATTAGTCTACATAGCACCAGACAACACCATCTATATAGTAAGACAAAAGGATAGTTAATTAGCGTACATAGCACCAGATAACACCATCTATATAGTAAGAGAAAAGGATAATTAATTTGTGTAGATAGCACCAGACAACACCATCTATATAGTAAGACAAAGGGATAATTAATTAGGGTACATAGCAACAGACAACACCATCTATATAGTAAGACAAACGGGATAATTTATTAGTGTACATAGAACCACACAACTCTATGTATTACATATGGAGACATAATTAGGATATATAGCACCAGAAAGCAACATGTATTAAAGTGTAACAAAACTTGTTCAACCAAGCCATCTAACATCATATATGTCTTACAATTTATCTGGGTACACATTAAATATCAACACGTACTTTCTATATATTTCAACAAGATATGTCACTAGGGCAAAGTTGACACCATTCACATAGCAAAGTGTGACTGAAACAAAACAATATGCGGTTGACATGAACAAAATGTTCACAACATGTTCCAATATACTATATTTAAGTTTTAATGTTCCCGATAAACTGTGTGCCCAACCTTCACAGAACAACTTATACCCACTATCAGCCAGTACAGTCGACAGTAATAAACAAATCACGTTTGATTTTAATATATAAATAGCTTAGATCAGTAAACATCATAACATGGAGAAGCAATTACATAATTAGTTACATAAGTAGTTATAATTATTGATAGTTTATCAATAGGATTTTGATGAGGAAGAAGTCAAATCAAGTAAAAAGGAGAGGATATTAACTTTTAAAACCATCATGTCTTCCATCTGGTCAGCCTCTGTTTTGTTCCTAGGATTCTCTCTCGGAAGAGAGATGTTGAAATTCTTGAGCCGCTCACTCAATTCACCAATCAGCTTTGCAACCTGCAACAAAGGAAAGCATTGTATGCAAATAAAGTAATGAGAGACAATAGATATTGGATACTGGTACTTCCATCTACAAAACACTAGAATACAGAACTATACAGTATAGGGAGAGTGTGTTCATAATCTTTCATAAACATGAATGGGACTACACACCAGGGAAAAATTCATCTGTCATCTCGTAGAAAAAATGTGAAACATAAACGAGCAAATTGTTACACAATTGCAAATATTTACAGCAATTTGTTGCACACTGGAGATAATCATTTTCAGTATGTTACGTTAAGAAATATCATAAACCCCAAAACCAGAATACAGAACTGAAATACTAGATTATTCTCTGCACACACATACAGTGATAACCATGAGTGGTGTTGTTCAGATATGTATGCAACACTATGATGGAATACAGACACCTTTGGGAACACCAGTACATGCATCTCGGCTCCGGAGAAACATTCTCTGATTGGTTAAGGAGTTCTCACTAGGAACACCAGTATATACATCTCAGCTCCAGAGAAACATTCTCTGATTGGTTAAGGAGTTCTCACTGGGAACACCAGTATATACATCTCAGCTCCAGAGAAACATTCTGATTGGTTTAATGCGTTCTAACTACAAGTGTCCACTGACACAAACCTTAAGTAACTTGTTCTAATATCCTATGATGCTATTTGATATTATATATAATTACTGACAGAGTCTCACCTCTCTGATGGTGGTCATCTCAATCATGTTCTTACGACACCAGTCTTTCTCACTCTGTCGGGAGAAAAGAAAAGAAAATCTCACTATTAAGTTCTAGATTCCTGAATCTTTTTATCTGTTACGAAATGTTCCAGCACTCATTAGATTATAATTAGCTATAATTTTAAAAACTGCTAAATTTGAACTTTGGTACATACATTTCGGCTCCTGAGAAACATCCCAGATTGGTTACTGTGTTCCCACTGCAGGTATCCATTGAGAATGGCTATGGGGTCACTGAAGGAACCGTTGGCCCACCTCATCCGTGCTCTGTGGATGGAAGCATTATAAATGAAAGGGGTTAATGTGAAGAAATGACATTACTAAATATGCTGACTTCTTTGATACCTGGTCTCCCTGATAGTTAAAGAGAAATATCAAAATTATAATATTCACAGGAAGAAGATGTTAAGGGATATTGATGTGTTTGAATTCCCCATTTTAAATATGCAAATAAGCTATCAAATTAAGTGGTTAAATTAAAAGATGAAGAAAATACCAAAGGTTTTTAAGTATTGCATCAGAGCTTTCATCTGAGAAAACATTGAATAACCTATAACGAACTAAACATACTTTGAGGTGAAATATTATATTCTTACTTATAAGCTTCCAGATGTCTGCCATATGGAGAGGTGAAGAAACTTTTCAGAGACAGGGAGGCACCTACAAAAACAATGGAAACAAGGCAGAAAAAAAGTACACACAGAAGAGTAATAATTGATCATAATAATTTAGTCCAATGGTATTAAAATGTGTTTACTTTTCACCATTATCACCTTGGCAACCCTCCAGTGGTGAATGTTGTGGTCTGGAGAAAGGGCCTTAAGAGGGGGAGGTATCCCTTCACACTTGGAAAACTGTTATACAACTAAGGGTGCTTAATTGCAAAAGGTTGCTATATTTTGCAACTTTTGACAGATGTAACTAATGATCAAGATTTTCCACTTTTTTCTACAAATATTGGCAATTTCTTCGACAAACTGCTTATTCATTTTGGCGACCCTGCAAAGTGTTTGGGACCACCAGTTTGAATACCTGGGATCTAAGTCCGCCCCTGATCAATGGCTGCGCAAGTTGTGATGCAGCATAATCGCATTATTGTAAGGACCATGGCCAGGATTTGATGTTGTCAGGTGAACATGTGACTAGTTATAAATGAGTAGCTCACACTCTAGTCAACTATCATGACCAGTATCCTATTTGAAGTTATGCTGAGACTGACTTTCATTTTTAAGTTTTTCTTAAGTAAACAATAATGTGTTCTTTATGGCAAAAAGATAAAAATACTCACATTAACATATGCAACTATGTGTGAGGTCATTTAGGTAATAAGTACCACATTGACATGTTTTCTTCTCTTTGGATTTTGCTGTTTTCATTGAAACTTTATCCACAGTTGCCATCAGTATTTAATTCCGACTTACCTTATAGGAGCAATATTCAATCACATAAGATAGCTCAATCTTGCCTTATGTGAAACTTGATGTTATTACATAATAGTTTCTAAAACAAGCATCTGTAGGCTCACCAATGATCAAACACTCCTTCAAGCAGCCAAACACATAACCCATTACGATAAGTTTGCCGATTTTCACGTCTACTGGGAGAGCTGCCAGGATTCGGCCCAGAAATGTCAACTCCCCATCGTGGGGGTTCATGGCCTCTGAGGTAACCGTTGTCAGGGCACCGACCTACAAAGAAAGCAATTACAAATAATAATGTTAACTTCTTCTGTCCATTGAAATTCCTTCTTCATTCAATGAGAACATTCGCATCCAAGCAGACTACGTAATTCATTAATTCTCAATGAAAGTGGATGACAGCAAAAACTATCTTTAATGCTTAATTCAAATTTGAAGGGAAACTAACGCCTACAGTCAAACACATAAAGAATATACGAAAAAGCAGCATAATATTAGCTTGTTGCTAGAAAATACTTAAATTTGATTCATTTCATTGGAAGGTTGATTCTGCAATTATCTTTTAATTTACATTTCTGACATGGGCTTTTTTCAATTTGTGAAAAACAAACATGCTCATTGACAGAACTTATCTGGCTTGTTACGGGAGATTACCTCCTTTAGAAGCAGAATTGTAGTTTCAATGTGTTCCAAATCTGGTGGATCCAGAGCCAAGGCCAGGATAGCCTTCGGTTCTCCGAGGTCCAGAATCTTGACTCGTAGTACCAGCTGTTCAAGCGGACAGCGCTGAGAGAGCAGTTAACAAAATAAAATGTAAGGCTACATAGACAGATTGGTACTAGAAAAGTGACAAAGATTCTTCATTTGCAGATTCAACCGTTGTGACTTTTTAGGTGCGATAGCTGGTTTGGAAACTTAACCAAACGTACCTAATATTATTTGATAAGACCTGATCAAACCTAGACATTAAATTTTATTCAAATTCTGATAAAGTTGTTACACAAAATATATTTGTTCATTTTGGTAATGATCATATGCAAGTCCAATATGATTAAATGTTACTGTGGCAACAAACAGACTTTATCATTTCAATTTTAACATTTCACAGTTACTGCTTAATGAGCAGTATTGTATAATGATATGGAAGAGATCTTCAGAATCAACACAAAATACTTCAAATTATTAATACCGAATGAGAGTGGAAAATGTATGATAACGCAACAACTTGACGTTGCAAAAAGATAAATAAAGTGTAATCTTCTTTTTGATACCAAACTTCTGTTCTAAGTTATAATACTGCATTTGAATTAAAAAGTGAGTTCATGCCACATGAAGGTTGACATCTACGAAATGTTAGCAGATATGTTGAAATCCACGGAGCATAACTTAATGACCTCTGAAGCAGCTTTATATGCTGCAAAAAATCTTATGAACAACTGAATTTTTTCCACTAACCAACATTTCTGGAATCCCATACTCCTGGATGCAGGTATTATAAAAGTACTTTCGCACCAGTCGATAGCAGCGTCCATTAGATACACGACCAGCTCTACCTGTGCATGGAAACAACACAAGTAAATGTTATCCATAACAGATATATATTATCAGCTTGTTAATATACATAGAAGGTACACCCAACAGTGTTTGCTATGGTTAAAAAGATGGGGATGGGGAGTAGGAGGAGGGTAACAATTTGATTCTTCTGACTGTCTCCATGTTTCACAAACCTGTAGAAATTTCTGAATTTGTTTAATGGTCTTTTACATTATACTTCCTTCATACTTTACTTTTACTTCCGGAAATGTCTTTAAGAAGCATTTTACATAACATACAAAGCATCGTCAACCAATAAGAAACAATGAATGGTACTGCTGATAGGTCAAGATGTCCAAAAGTCTTTCGTGGTCGAAACGGGTGACAAGAAAGGACCCCTTAAAATTTAGCTAAAAAATGGTTTACCTCTTCTCTGGATAGCATTTGCTTTGGACGCCCAGTTGAGCCTCAAACACTGGAAATTTGTTTCTAAATCTCTCACCATACACTTCGTCAGCATGAAATCAATCACTGGAAAACAAATTAAGAAGGTACAATCATTACTAACAAAACCATTCAACATAGATTGGGGTGTACACAGAAGATTGTGTTGATTGATAGTGTCTTGTGTGAAAACTGGCAATATATCATAGGAAGGAGTTTGTTGCATGAAGTTGGACTGTAGCAGGATGAAAGAAAGATACTAAAGCATAGAGCAATTGTATTTAAGACTCACCATACTTGATGTCGGGTACAGTGATGGAACTTTCGGCAATGTTGGTGGCTAAGATGATTTTACGGAATGTTTCCTGAGCTTTACGGAATACCTGCCCCTGCTCCTGGTTCGTGATCGTCGAGTGTAGAGGCAGGACCCACAGTCTAGATTTGATTTAATATATTGACCTTTAGTTCAATTTCTCATCTTTACTAACATTTTCATAAAGCTGTACATGTTGTCACTAAATGAAGACATGAAGGTGAGTAGAACACGGGAACATTTTTCCTCCAAAGTGAGGATTACTGAAGAGAAGAACTTAACAGTCCAGAGAGGTGAAGGTAAATGTAGGACACACAAGAAGAAGGGAAATGAGACAAAATATCATGAGAGGGAAGAGAGGAGAAAGAGAGACCTGAAAACAAGTATTCATTAGTCTTTACCCCGTACCTTTAAAGTAAGCGACATCACCACACATGTTAAATTAGTACCGAGAGGTTGCTTCACGACAAATCAGTAGATTTGGTCCTAGTACAAATTTCAAGCCAATGACCACGTATGAAGGAAACAATTTGTGTGCTCCAAAACTGAGCTATTCTGCGCTAAATTTAGGTCAATACAAAGTTAACCCTATCATTGCCTGGGGGTGTGATTCGGAAGTCACAGTACATTTTACAATCTGACCAACCATTGTATCAATTTGTATGAGTGAAACACATGTTTTGAATTCAGAGTGCATATATATGTATACATACCATTACCGATTCTCTATTATCATGTGCGAAACTAAGGTTTGCCAAACTATATCTTAGAAGTAGACAACAGTTCAGAAAGAATTGCCACAGAAAGTGAAGTATTTGTTGGCAAGGAAAGTATGTTACTGACCTGTTACTGTTGGAATCACCAGTAATGTGTTTATCCAGAGTTGAAATCTCATGCAATCCTTCACAAAAGCAAAAACAAGCAAATAAAGACAGAAGGTCAGTGAAATTAATAACAGTTATAAACATTCTCAATAAACAGATACTAGCAGTTGATAAAAATATTTAAATCCTTCCAAATCATGTAGAAAAAAGGGATGTATCAACAAAAACTATAGTTCAAATTTGCTGCAAACCATGATGAAATACTTTAAAGAGCGCATTTACACCCCTTTGTGATGAATAAAGTCTACTGCAAGTTTTAATATTTTGAGCTCAAAATGACAAACAAAACAGTACAAAAGTTCTAACTAGGTTGTTAAAATCTAGATATAAGCGATACAGGGAAGGTTGAGCAGGCTTAAAAAAAAACAATTTTGGTTTTGTGGTTTTGATAAAACCCTGGAAAAGATAATTCATTAACTAAATCTGATGACAACACCTCACCTTAATATAAAAAAAATTGAAAATGTTGAATATTTTGTTCATACCTGGCAGAAAAACTAATACAGAACCTCTCTCCTTTGGTAATGAACCATCAATTATTCTGAAAGAAAATAAATAAATAACAATTGAAAAGACGATATCAGGCAACCTTGAAAAACCAATCGATCAATGTACATGAACTTTCCGATCCTTCAACATGTTCATAAATACTGTTGATACAATCAATCCTGATCCTCATATTCTTACATCAAACTTAACCATTCAAATTACATTTTTACAAAACATTGATTTTGGTGTTTCAGTTATAATTGGTCAGTAATGCAGTTCCAGCAAAACAGTACAAACAAGTGTCAAGCCTTCCAACCGCCATCTTGTGTCATACATTCATCCTTCCTGAAATAAATTGTGGGGTATGTTTTTAGACTAAAACATTTGGATCATACATTCATGTGACAGAGGAGTAGGTCTACTACCCATACTCACCCTTGCTCTTCCCTCTCCATGTCATCAAAGTGCAGGATGAGTCTCTTCGCCAGTTCATACGTCTCCAGTGGTATGGAAGGTTCGTCTACTTTAGGAAAAGGTGTCTACCAGGAAAAACGAGAAGAGACTTCTCCTCAGCTTTAAAAATAGTCATTTTCCTCTTGGAAGAAGTTATGAACGTATTTCAAAGTATCAGTGTAATAAATGACATATACAAAAAGTCATGTGATCTAGGACTGAGTTACCTATGTTAAGGTGTGCCAATCCCTTTGAATCAATCATGTTTCTGGAGGGCTCTCTGAAAGCTGCAACCTTCAACCTTTAACCTCTGTTAATGGTGTGACTGGAATCTATAGAGCATTTTAAGCTCACAATAAGATATTGTAATTTACTTATACGCATCTCAATATCTTCTATGTCACCTTAAAAACTCCACAAGAAATCATACTCATTTGCATTAAATACAAATTCTTCACTAGGTTTTGCACCAAAACAGGGCAATAATAGTAACGTAGAATGAATCTAGTAAATAGTTGGAGATGCATATGTAACTTATGTAATGAAACACAAGCTCCTTTGATAAAGGATACAAAAATACAAATTCTTACCTCGTAAATCTCATGTAGATCGTCGGTATAATATTCCTTGACATCAAAGAGTCGTCCATCGATGTTGACGACGGGAGGAGGTTGAAGTCGTCCTTGGATGGGAATACCGAAGTATTCACCAAACTGACTTGTATTGAAAGTAGCAGACATAAGCACCACCTACGAGATAAAATGTGGTTAATTAAGATTGCATTGTAGAATTGATGAGGCTGATGTTTATTATGAGCTTTATGTAAGTACTTAAAATAGTTCATTGCATTTGGCTAATATTTTCCAATATTTCAGCCCAAACATGTCAATTACCTTTGGTTTTTGACAATTTTTTTATATGCAGACAATCTTCAATTTTTACATAAAGCTAAGACACTGTTCACTGTCCTTAATTTGTTACCGATGCTTTCGTAACAGTTAATCTCAATCCCACTATCGATGTCTTCTGTTAAGGCTCATAAATACTCTTACCTCTTACACAAACACTTAAGTTGCTGGTTTCGGTTTTGTCTTCGCTGTAGTATATGCAGAGCTATATCGGTCCTATTGGCATGTGTCCCCCCTGGCTTTCTTGAATTTCCAAGTTTAATGGTACTTATGTGCATTAAAATGTCATATACACTGTAGATATACAAAACATTGAAAACTGTGAACTAACAGTGTGTAACCTTAGCAAAATGGAGTATCACAAATAGTAGTAATTAATCATGATAAACAAACCTTGACATGTCTCGAGTTGGATCTCTGAAGCTTCCTTACCACCAACATACAAAAATCTGTGTCTTGGTCTCTCTCATGAACCTGTTGACAAAGGCACTTTTAGTATTAGTCTGTCCAAATGTAAGCCCCTACAAACATGGGTTAATTATCAATATCAAGAAAGATTTAAACTTTACAACCCCAACCATTACATGTACAGCTAGTATAATGTGAGTGCATACAGCCATACGTTACCTCATCTAGTATGATGTGAGTGTATTCAGACATACTCCTAGAGTTGATCAGTTTCTGCAAGAGTATTCCAGTGGTTACATATGTTAGTCTTGTGTCTGGAGATGTTTTCTTTTCTAGTCCAACCTGTAACAGAATGGGAAAAGATTGACCACAATAACATCATTGTTTAAAAGTGAAATTCTTAATTTGAAATGTTATATAAATACAGATATAAAAGTGAAGATAAAGATTGCCTAATTAGATCTAAACTGTCTAATTGACGCAGTCAGGAAAAGTGTTAATGAAAGAGCTATTTATACATTTTCCATCTCTGAAATAAATTTTTCATATTGCTAGAGAAATATATTCCATCCAAGTACTTGGCACAAAAAGAGTGGCAACCACTTCTGGAGCTGAGTTATAAAACTTCACAATATCAGAGATGACATACCTGGTAGCCAATGAGTGTTCCCAGCTGCCACTGGCGTTCCTGACAAACTCGTCTGGCGATACTGATGGCTGCTATCTTCCTGGGTTGAGTGACGATGATATTACAGTGTCTGTTTTCTGACACATAGTGGTCCAATATATATTGTGGTACTTGAGTAGTCTTGCCACTACCTGTGGCACCCTGAATGATGGTGACACGGTTGCATTCGATCATGTTCACGATCTATCAAAATAGCAAAAGATAACCTTCTACTCCATTTCATGAAATCTTTCAATGAATATTCATTACCCACATTGATAAATATTCATTAACAAACTTGTTGCTCCCACAGAGGTGCATGTAGTATTGTTGGTACAGGAAATTTGATCTGGAGTATTGATGTGGGAGTACTGTACATTGACAGAAAACAATACAAAAATATATCACATTCAAAAGAAATAATAAAAAATATTATAAAAGTAAAGTAAAGCTTTTCAAGAAACATTTCCTGTATTTGCCATCAGAGATCATCCAATCTCATCCATTGTTTGGAGTAACAAATAAGACTTTATCTGGCAAAAACAACTACCTTCACACAGCTATTTAGATGTTGGATTAAGACAGTACCAAAATGAGATGAGATCAGGTGAGATGAGATGATTATCTGCCACCTGAATATCAAGAATTAATCACTCACTTGATCATGGTGTGCAGTGATTGGTAAGGATTGGCTATATTCATGTTCAAAGTTGTAATTCTGATAAGCCAAGACAGCAATCTCTGGCGGGGTAGGGCCATCTGGTCCAATGTGTAAGGAGGCTAAGTCACTGGAGCTCTCAATATCTAGAATGAAGACAAACAAAATGGGAATTACCATATTTCATATCTTAGTAATAGTAGTATGTCAAGAATATGGATCTCCTAATGACATGCATGTTTAGAGCAGGAATTTTTGAAATTCAATTTTATAGTGGTTGTTAATTATGGAATAAATCTTAATGGTATTTGATATCGATCGCATATTTGTTCTCCCTACCTTATTAAAGTTTGCAAGCACAACCCAAACATAGGAAGTTGGTATGGCTTACCTTGAATTGTTCTAGTACAACCCCCACCCCCCCTTTGGGTTCCAGTGATCTTGGGGGTTCCTAGGCACTTGCTCATTTTAATTATCACAATGTTAACTGAAACAGCTTCTCTGATTTGATAGTACGCATACACGAATATATCACTCTACCAATCAATTATGGCTCGTAGTCTAACTTTTAACTTTTCGGATGATCAAACTAAGGCATCTTTCAAGCTTTTGGGAACCAATTGAAAACTGGGTCATCTTTACACTTCTTAGCAATTGGTTAAAGTGGATTAACCAGGGAATAATTTAGTGTTCACATTTTGTGTAGCAATTTTCGAAGGCTCTGACTTTATTCTCTTATTGAATACTATTGTTCCTGTCCAGAAAACTGCTATACATCTTTACACTTGTATAAAAACTTGGCCATTTTGCTAGGCATTTTGCGATGCGGTACAGGATGAATTATTCCCAGGATGTTGCTAATTGTAGCATTGTTATGTGTTTTTAATGTCAAGTAGCATTGAAACTCAACTAAAGCCAAAGAAAGCATCTGCTCGGCTGTTCACTGTACTTACCTGAGAGACTATGTGCAGATGTCTTAACGCTGTAGACAGTCTGGTTGTCATCATCGTCTTCTTCGTCAGACTCTGCAAATTGTTCTTTCTGAAAAGCTTCTCTGTACTGTTTGGCATAATCGGTCCTTCCTGAGAGTCCTGCTGGGCGACTTTGTAAGGAAGAAAAACATTGTATCAAACTGTATCCCAGTAGCAACCTGTGAAGTAATACCCATCTGACATTGATTATGGTTTTATACACAGTAAAACTTCAATGTACAGCAAACTGAAGTTAGTAAAGACTTTATGTCTGATTTAGACATTAAAATTTTACGTAGAATATGGTAACTAACTTTTTTCAAGGAAATCTGGAGCCATGATATTGTAAGGCTTATTTTAGGTAGTTCGGGAACGGTAAGCCGGGCCTTACACTGACAACGTAGAACCGAGCGTGAAACGTGAAATAATCAGGAAAAGCGGGTACTGCATAATATATGTCTTCTTTTATTGATTCAGGATAAAACTGTAACTTGTAACTTTAGATAATTAAAATGTAAAGAGCCCGAAGACTACAGACGAAAATATAAATAACGGAGCCTACTGTTCTACGTCCGTAGACTTCGGATGATAAACTTCAACTCCTCAATATATCTTTATCAAACACTTAAACCCCTGATGCCAAAATAACAAATTAAGACGCGTTGCACAGGGTACACACGCTCTGCCCTTGAACCCGATTGGTGTAAACTTTTAACTCACCCCTTACCAAACTCTTGATTGGTTGAGTGCCAACCTGATATGCAGACGAGCATATGCAAATGGGCACTCAACCAATTTGAACCAGTTTGGCTGTCTTCCAACCCCGAATCATTTAAAACAAAAGATACGCTTCTAATAGCGCGTGATTTATACCCCGCCACACCACAGCGCAAACCACCAATGCGCGAGCCATGGGTGACGTCATAATCATAATAACTAGAATACGCTTCACAATAACAATAACTAGAATACGCTCCACACAATCAATGTTGATCCCATCATGTTGCCATAAAGAAATGGTTACTTGTACTTGTAGCTTATAAAATTAAAGGAAGGCCTACCAAGTGGATCTTATAAACTCTAGGTTTTGGTTACATTATCAAAAACCAATGTTAGGTGATAAGTAATGGCCGAATCTGTTTAACTAATTGGCCAAACAAAGAGCAGAATTGACATCTGCAAAGTTCCTTACATGCTCGATCTGGCCAATTTGACTTTGGTGCGTAATGCAGTCAGGATTGACATGTGATACTTTATAATAAACCTAGGCTAGCAACAGAAGCTTCTTATACTTTGTAAGTCCCACATTAAACATGGTAATGTTAGGGAATTTTCTAACCTATGCTGACCAGGTGTGTATACTGGTCTGGTCAAACCTCTTCCAAATCCTTGACCCAGCAGAGAATCATTGTTGACATTAGTCTTGGTTGATGACCGAGGAACATATGTTGTCTGGACAGTTGGTGGGCCGCCGATTCTGAACCAGCTATCAATCTGTTCAAACGTCAACTCATTTGTCATCTGTTTCGACATGATGATGTACCTTCTTTGGCCAGTCTTC
The DNA here is from genome assembly GCF_037975245.1 of Apostichopus japonicus. Classification (NCBI taxonomy): domain Eukaryota; kingdom Metazoa; phylum Echinodermata; class Holothuroidea; order Aspidochirotida; family Stichopodidae; genus Apostichopus; species Apostichopus japonicus. The sequence goes on along the minus strand of NC_092568.1, from coordinate 5,029,288 downwards.
TACAAAGATTGTCACCAAGCCTGGTGACTACGTTAATGTTACTCGGCCCAAGTTGGGTTAGCCTAGGCCAGGCTAAAGTGCAACTTGTACACTGAAAGATATATCGCCCGTACATGTATGCAAGCACGGGTATGGCCGAAGTTGCTTTCAGTGATTGGGGTTCCAGGTGGCCTGATCAAAAGCCAACGTCGTTGTCCCTTTGTCTTTGTTAATAACTTAGAATCAGTGACCGGAAGTATATTTGTGTCTATTGACCCTAACCTTGTTATTCAATCTTGTAGTTTTAACTATTTCAAGGTTTTTAAAAGAAGTTCAAGTTTCATTTGCAGCCCGTCCTTCCAATGTTTTGATTTTGAAAGCGTGCAGGTCATGGAAAGTCTGTTGCCAAAATGTAAGTAAAGTTTCTGGCCAAACTTTAAAACTTCAATCGGCCAAACTGTTCAGCGAACTAAATCCCCGATAAGTGGTGGCGCAAATTCGGAGAGAGCCGAGGCTATCCTCCACCTTACATCGTCAGTTGGGTGGAAATGACTGAGCCGCTTTTCTTCCTTTTGCATTCAGCAACGGAAGAATTAGACCACTACTTCGTGTGTACACCCCTCCCCCCTAGCACAAATTATTTTTTTAGCACAGCCTTGCGTTTAGAGCATATAGACCTAATGATGGTCTAAATATGCCCCAGAATGCTATATTTGACGTATAATGTATTTAATGTTTTTTTTTCTGGGGGAGCACTCCCCTTCCCCACACACAGCCGCCATGGGAGACGCGGCACAACTTCAAATCATGTGCACGCCACTGGTCCCTATTCAAAAATAAATGGACTGTAGGTGCCTCCGATCCTAAATCCCCACGATTAGCTCAGTACTATATGTACATAGGCACATAGAGCTCAGCACAGGAAAGGGACAGCAATAACGTATATCTTTTATTTGTATTTTACCACCGTCACTGAGATACATGGTTAAACTGTAAGGCTGCACCCCTGCATATGAAGTGAACAAATCTACAATCTTATTCGCAGGCTACAGAAGGCAACCCATGTGAGACAACTTGTAGAGAGTAATGACGTAATGGCACCAATATGTTGTTGGCCCCCAACCCCCTCCCCAATGCATCCCACGCCTTAACATGGACTTTGTTATTCTCAGAACTTACAGTACCAATCTACACGAGGAAATGTTCACTTGGATTGCCCACGTTCCTTCCTTAACTTAACTAAATGTAAACTAAAAGTGTCACATTGCAATTTCAGTACTCGAAAGCAATTAGCCTGACGATCATGTTCTTAAAAACTATGAACAATGGCGAAGTCATGCGGGGTTACCCCCCCCCCCCAGTCAATATGGCTTTTCCACCAGGAACCCACAAAGACTCATTCCCGAGAAATGTAAGTAGACAGTAGGACGTGTTGAGTAGCCCTCTAATTTTGCCATGATGTGCACTTTACACAGGTGCTTGTCCCCCTTCACCAAAACTGTTTGCTTGCCCCCCCCCCCTCTTTAATGTTCTGGTGCCGCCACTGGTTAAGAAAGCTTATGCTTTGTTCGGTCTACGAAATGTTTTCGAGTGATTGACCACTGAACTCGGAACTCAATTAAGCAAACAACCCAAAAGAACTTATTCAATGTAATGGACATCAATAGAAACGTATAGGATGTAGAGATGTAACATAATGGTATTGGGATTCGCTTATCTCGAAAAATCGTTATTCTTTTGCTTGAGACAATAAACAATAATAACGGGCTCTGATTTGAGGGAATATGTCAGGGACAGAAGGGAAGGGCGGACAAAATAGATAATTTTGAGAATGAAAGAAAGCCGGTAGGTTACATGTCCCCAGGGCAGAGGTGTTTACCAGTCATGGTCTAATTATCCTGTTTGTTATTTGTCCATATGTTGTTTGTTACTCTAGTGTTTAGTCAGGATATGATCGGGTTTTTCAATATTCCCATCATTAGAGGAAGACTCTCTTTAACAAAGCGCTTAGCAATGCTCATGAAGGTATAGGGGAAAATGCGACCGGTGAAACAGTCAATTTGAAACATTTTCTCGGCAATCTAAAAAAAGAAAAAAACGCATCGAAAGAGCAAAGAGTGATCTTGTGACGTCATTTTGAAAGCCCGCAGGGAATCAACCGGAAGCAAAATGAATATCATGAGAATGCTTTTACAGGAGATCTCTGGATCATTGGGAAATGAATCCTTCAGGTGAGTCATATAAACACCGCATGTCTTAAATGAATCTTCACTTTTTATTTCTTTTCTACATTTGTTGTTGTTGTATGATGGAGTATTCCTTAAATCGCCATAATCATACACTGTTTCATCACAGAAATGTTATATTGAAACCTAAGTTTGTATACTATCAACAAATACCACCTAAATTGGCCCAGAAATAGTGACACGTGCAACTCCGCATCTTATTGCTACCCTGATTACGGTATCATTTTACGTAATGCACCGATACCGTACACCTATATAGCTTCTGTTTATAACATCGAGTAATTTTGTCGTGTAATTCAATATTTTTAATACTGCCAGCAATAGTTATGCTTATGATAAAGTTGGCTCAATGAAATACTTGCAGAATAAAACCTGCTGTTGTTTTGTTTTATGTTGCAGCAGTCATATTTCTCATTGATGGTATCTTCGATTCAATCGATATCATAAAGAATAGTCCAAAACTTTATTTATTAATTCCTAACCAGCGTGAACCTCCAGCTATATAGACATGCCAAGTTGCTACATGTTTTCAAGATATTGATAGTTCTGTAAGCACTATAGTCTTATAGCAACAACAGTGATCTTGCAGCAATGTTTTATCTATATTGTTCCGAACTTGAATTAAGAATGATTGCAAGATTACTTATAACAAGAAGGTTCAATAGTTAACACAATTGTAATGAATAAGATGAACTTATAAAAGTTATAACGTTTGCTGCATTTAATCTTAAATTACTGAAACTGGACTCTGACTTCTCTTTCTTTTCCTTCTTAAGCAAATGCAAAATTAATTCACTCTCATTTATTGATTTCATCATCAATGTGCATGCACACTGATTTTCATCGCCAATCCAAGCGTCGAGTTGGAAAGCCGTTTTGACATTAAAATCGGCTTTCCTTCTTGCAGCGGCCTGATACCCGGATGTATAACCTTCTAGAATCATCTGGAAGGGAAATCATGTGAGGGGGTATCTACACGGGTATCCGGGTGTCAACTAAAACTCGGGCGTCTTAATGCACGCCCATGTTTATCACGGGTGTTTCTACCACAATATGACTATCAAAATAATTAGAGTTCGTAGAACACTGCAGCATTGCCTTCGATACGAATTTGGAGTTCAATTGCTTATGTAGCTGCATGGCAGCAGATTCTCTCAGAAGTTCGAAAACTGTTTACCGCCCTCTAAAGGTTGTCAGTTTCGCCACAACACTGACGGGGTTCGAAGCCCTGCATCATAAATGGGTTTTCTGTACAGTTAGACAAGACACACTATACCTAAAACATAGCTTCTTTTGTAGTTTGGTACTTTGTATATCTCAGTCAACTTTTAATTACATGGTTTTTGTATGAAATTTCTTGTCAGTTTGAGGACTAAAGCTAGCGAATTCCAATGAAGGAACAGCGATAAAAGACAATGACGCAATAAATAGACGTAATAGTCACAATCTATCACAGGAGACAATAGGCAGGTGAAACCCCCCCCCCCCCCATCTTTTCAATCTCCTTCTTCTCTACACTGACCCAGCTGGAACAACTTTTTTTTCGATACTGTTGTGTCATTTCCCGCTTCAGAGCACTCGTATTGTCAGTACGAGCAGTATGAATATCATGTTTCTAAGACTAGGAACTGTTAGTACTGTCAATACCAGTGCTTTGAGAGCATGATATTGGAGTACAGTTTAGAGGGGTATTAGCATTAGGAAATGGTCCCAACTGGCTGTTCTCTACTAGCTAGTGTTGAATATGCAAACCCCGGAAGAACCATAGAGAGGCACACGAAGGCACATTGCTCTCCGACAAACCAGGGAGTTAATGGATTACCAGATTTATAAGTTAACTAGCATTTACCTCTACAATTAGTTGGTTTGCTTTGATTGAATTTGGGTCGCGAACAGTCGGCTATTATAGTGTTTGCTAGTATGGTTTAGCCTTAAACTATAAAAACAGCAAATGCTACATCTCACAAGACGGACAATTTTGAGAAATAAACTCTTACTTCCAATAAGAGATGACAGACATGTATAGCAAGACCCGATACCCACACCGCCTCCTCTGCAGACTCCTGTTACCCCCCCCGCTCCCCCCACACACACACCCCTCGCTCATCTGTGCCACTGGCATGTGTGTAAATGCTTCGTATGCGACACAGGGCACGAGTTTTGTGACCCTCCTTAAATTAAAGGATTGGTTCAGTTGTCATTTCGGTTAAAGAGATATTCAAGTGTAAAGTTTTATCAGATTGTGTAGAAACTGCTGAAAAAGTCTTTGTTTTTTCTCTAAATATTTTGTGAGATTTCATGACTTTCAACCAAAAGATATGTCAGGAGATCTCATATTTGTCAAAGGCAGTATTTCAGATTGAACATCTGAAGAATTTTTGATTATATTATTTTCAAATGTGTTAAAAAATGTAAATAATTTTTAAAGAAATATATTCACAAAGGTTAAGGAAGTGAGGATGTGACATCACACCCTCACAGTAAGTCTTTCTACACCAGTCGTTTTCAAAGAAATTTTGATATCTTCAAAGTGTCATATCTCCTTAACAGAGCATGCTATCATGGTAGTTTCTTCACTGTTCTTTTTATCTTTTTGTGCTCCTTCATACAAAAAAAAACATGTCAAACACCTGAACCAGTCCTTTAAATTGTTGGTCCCCTCCTTACTGATTGCTGGTGTACGAATCTTGCAAAGAGTGAGATTTCTGCACTCTTTGAGAGTGTCCAGAATAAAGGGATTCATTTCAAGGAGTAAATTTCACTCCAATCGAAGAGAGAATCATAATGTTAACTTAACCATACAACTATATAGTGTTTTCACTCTGTAAGACTCAAATTTACAAGTATTAACCCTGAAGAAATCAAACCCCTTTCTGGAAATAGTGACCATCATTGTGGGTGCACTCTAAGAGTGAATTCATATTGATGTATTTTTGAAGTGAAGAGCGCAAGCTGATCTGGAATTGCAATAAACACTTTTAAAATATGGACTTATGCCAACATAGTTGATTGTACAACCGTATGGAACGTCTCGTCCGGCAGTATAACTTTGGCACGACCCTACAACTCAAAGCGCAATGAATGGTACTGAGTAATGAATATAATAATAATAATAATAATCATAATAATAATAATTCTTATAAAGCGCAAAAAACAGTAAAAACATCTCGATGCGCTGAAAAAACAACAACAAAAAAACACAGAAACCTAAAAAACAACACAGACAAAAATACACAACTGAAAGTACAGAGTAGAAAGATAAATTAATTGACAAAATCGTGACCTTCATAGGCCACTTGGAATGCAGAAGAACACATGTTCACAAAATTCTGTCAAATATTGAGTAGAAAAAAACAATCCTGCTAACTTCAGTAGAATCTCTACAGTTAGCTCTAACAGCAGGTGCAAATGTTACAAGGAACAACGAAGTACGCACAAGCGACAAACAAACAGAATACAGGATAACAAAAACTGTGTGGCTGCCTGTGAGGCGCACTGCACTGTGAGACATGTTATAATACTGAATGTTTCTCTCTCTGTGTCTTTGGTCGATATACACATAGGCGTAGGAGGCGGGGGGGGGGGGGCTGGGGGGGGGGGGCGGGGGGTGGGGGCGGGGGGGGGGGGGGGTTGCAGCCCCCAACCAATTTTTTGGGTGAAAATTCGGGAAATATGCTGAGAATTTTTCGGGCACCCACTGGAAAGAAAAATAATTTGCAATGTGTTTTTCAATGGTTAAACTGATATCATTGTAACGACTTCCCCAATAATGATAACCAATATGGAAGGGTAATAACATGGTATATGTTATTGAAATGCAATAACCGATGAATGCCTATATGATATGCACATTAACATGTTGAACGCGCGAAAAATTTTGGTTATGTTTTTCGGGCAAGTCGTTACAGCCCCCCCCCCCAATCAAATTAGGCTCCTGTCGATACATAGATATGATTAGCACAAGTGGACCTGGATATACTGTTTGATCGTTTCCTATATATTTCCTAGATATAGTTTACATGTTTTTTCTCCTGTTTTTTTTTTTGGGGGGGGGGGGGGATGCCTTAATGGCGAACTTTGCATTGAATATATGACATCTTGTGGTATTATTATTTTAAATAATGGAAGGACAAGATAACTTTACTTTTATTTCCGCCACCGTGTCGCACCATAAGAAGGAATAAACTCCAATAAGTTTGCATTTGCAAAACATCAAAGGCTATATAGGCTACGACTTAAATTGGTAGAACATAAAATCACGCATAGGACTGATCTGTTATAATTATTTGTTAATCAGTAGCAGCCAATGACAACTATATGTAACCACATAAATCTCTTAGTTTGATGGAAGGGTAGCATATATCAAATTATATGTGAGCTTAACATGGCTGGGTTTACCTCCATGGTCAGACTGACACAGTGGCGTAGGAAGTTACTTTTGAGTGGGGGGGGGGGGCTGAAGACTGATGGCCGGCCTGGGGGAGGTGTTTAAGGGGAGGGGGTGTCCCCCTCCCCTTTGGATTTTTTTTGCATTTCCAGGTGGCCTCAGATGCAATTTGGTGCAATATAGCACACTTCAACCCACCCACTCCATTTTGTATATAATTTTGCATTTTCAACATGCAATTTGGTGCTCCAAATGAGATTTTTTTCTCATTTGGAAATGAAAAAGAAAAGGGGTTTTCTGACTTGCGAAGAGGGGGGGGGGGGGTTGCGGAATGATACTTCCGCCCCTCCATATTTTTCACTGGGGGGGGGCTGGCGCCCCCAGCCCCCCGGTTCCTACGCCCTTGGACTGACAACACTGGTTTGACACTGCCCACCACAAGGTACACCCTTTTATACAGCCTTATATAGGCTATACGTGTCCTGTTCTTACATCGCCGTCTCAATTGACATAGTACTCCCACTAAAACCGCATCCTTTAATATACTGACAATGAAATATTTACTGAATTAGTCATAATTAGTGGCACATGTTACATGGTGTGTTAGAGCCCCTGGATTCTCAGTAGAAACCAACACAATTAATCGATACACAACGAAGCCCTACAGTGTTAGGTCCTGGATTGATTTTCGCACACCACGATCACCTGTATTCGGTCTGGTGCGCGTATATAGGGCTGCGTAACCGCCTTTGGGTCCATGCGAGGTGATTTACACTAACAACAATATATGTAAACCAAAACGATTTAAGAAGATTTATAAAACATATCTGTGACTTTTTTTTATAAAAACCCATATCCGTGGGAAGTTACTAAACTTGTTAAACTTTTTCTAAATTTATCCATGTACGTTTAGAAATTACGAGATTAAATAATTAATGAGTGTACGCCACGGCCGTCTAAGGTATGAAACAGTTTCAATATAAATAAGGTGTGAAATTTATCTGTTCACGCACTATTTTGGTTTAGCTTAGCAATAAATTTAGGTTTGTATCCATAACTTAAAAAAAAGAATTCAGTTTCTAGGCTTTGCAAGAATGCTTATTACTATTTTATTTGTTTCAGAGAAGGCAGTTTTTGTGCCTTTCATGTAAATATTTTACTAATATCATTTGTAACAAATATATTCGGTGACCTGGAGCACTAGAGTCGGCTGCTGGTTAACACACACACACACACACACATATATATATATATATATGTATATATAGTAAAAACAAATGTACATATAGTTTGTCACCAGTTATAAATATTTTACTGAAAGCAACAACTTTATGTTTTGGTTGTGAATTTATTTCAACCATCCCTATATGGAATATAACTCATCGAAGACATCTTTCCAAATAATTGGAACAAAATAAACTTTAAGGAGAAAGTTAAAACGTCGTTGAATTTCCAATGTATCAGTTTACTAAAAGAGCCTGATATATATTATGATGGTGATAATAGTTAATTCATGTAGGTTGTCTTGCGGCAATGTCTGTATCGATCTTTGCTAGTTATCGATGCATCATTCATCTCTCACTAACAAGCGGTCACGGTGGCTCTGGAAAACTCTCGAACAATCGATTTCGGAGCGATACAAGCAAACATTTAAGATACCAGGGAAAACAAGTTTTAAGCTATCAAGAGTGATCGGTATCTTGTCACAGCTTTTCATTATAAGATGACAATTTGCTATAAGTGTTGTTAACCTAGGTTATACCTTTCCTCTGTCAAGTCAATACCCTCTCTTTAAAAATATTAAAAAACGACAAATTCACGTGAACATAACAAATTATTGCATCTGGTTTGATCATTTAATGAATTACATGTTTTTATAACATCTTTTGGCGTTAACAAACGCTTCTCTATAATCCAAGAGATTCTACTAATTTTAAGAACAGTCATGGCCAGTATATACAAGTGTTATAATACTTATAACTCGCACATGTGTCAGAATGTATATCGCTATAGCACAATGACACAATAGTACTCATCCAAATGTGTGCCCATTACACAAGTTAGGGAATCCGCCATAAGAAAAAAATAAATATCCTTTCATCATCTCCTTACTAAAGCGGCATTTTGCGTTGAACCATACCGCGATGTATACATGCATGTTGACGGTTAAAATCGTAATCGCCACCATAAGTAATATTATATACTTTATTCCTCCCCATAATACAACAGGAACCAACGAATTGGTTAGATTCTTTGAAACTTTTGGAAAGAAAAGCAATGAAATATTACATAATTCGTAGGACATAAATAATGCAGACAGACCGGGATGTTTGACGGGTTACGTCATTTGAAGGCTGTGTCGGGACGGGGTGTGTGTGCGTGTAGAGAGTGGGGGAGCCGGGAGGAGATGGAAACAAATTGATCAACCAAAAGGCACTTCAGTTTGTTGGTTTGTTGCTCTGAACTCCCCTCCCCCAATCCCCGGCTAATTATGGTATAAATGAAACTGTTTTATTTCTTTTCGGTGTCATGGTCTAACGATGGCCTTCTCAGTCTTCGGGACGTACAGCTCAGATGTACTCAATGAACAGCTGTCATCAATTCTGTACAACAACAAAATAATAATAATACATACAAACAAACACACAGATATACACGCTCTCACACACAAAGAAACCCGCGGGATCCTTTGAGTATAGGCCTGTCATCTTAATTGTGAGTCATGGTAGTAGGCTCCTTCAGAGTTATATCTTTTAGTGAAGTTAAGTAAAACTGAGACTATTGTCTTTTAGATCCGGATCCTGGTCCGGTTTCACACTCCAGTCTGACCGCATTGTCGTTTTCCACAATTGTTCTCCATCTCAGACTTTTCGCGCAAGAACAATACCTGTCTCTCACCGAGGTTTACGGATTCCGTACACTTCTTTTCATTATATTAGGTTCACTGAGTAATATAGACCGGCTTTCAAAGAAACTGTCATCTAAACCCAAACATATGTGTGTCATTGGTCTAGTTCTCCCGAAATAAATGAATCCACGTAATAACGCGTGTAACTAGTCGCCGTAATTGTCTAGACTCTTGAGGCTACAATATAACAAGGTGTGGTCTATATTTACTAAATGTTTGGTATCCCTACATGTTTGCCATTAATTATTTTGAGTCACCGCTTAATGCAAACTGCTGTCTAAAGAAGCTAGAGTGATTCTTTTCATCGATATAGAAAATGTAGGTTTTGCGTAAAGGGATAAGTAAGTACTTTCATTATAGTGTATAGTTATAATTCACACCAATCAGGTATACAGCAACGTTGAAGTTAACAACTGTTTCAAATGGATAATATGATATCAGTATCGACTATACATTGACTTTAAAACCAATATGGACTGCCATAGATATAATGTAGGTTCAGATCACGAAGAACATGTTTTTTTTTAATGAGAGTTAAATATATATATTAAAAATAACTTCCCCAGTGAAGAGATGTTGATAGTATAGGGCCTACAACTAAAGCTATAGGCAAGTCACTGAGTCACGAGTGAATGTTATGTCTGGTCAAGTCAAATTTAACCTTGTAGGGTTGCAGTGTATAGGCCCGGGCACATAGTTGAGTCAAGTCTTAACTTGGTTGAGTCAAGTCTAGCTTGGTTGAGTCAAGTCGACAGTTTGGGCTCTTGTCACGTTGAGCTTGGTTGAGCCAAGTCAAGACAAACTTAATATCCTAGTCACTAACTTCCTTAAAGTATACAAACGTTGGTGACCGGCAATATAAAGTTCATTTCTTTCATTCAAATTCTCTTAAAACCGTTACTTCATTTCCCTTAATTAGATATAGTCAGAATTAAAGCTATTATAAAGTGGCTTTCTCTGTTGGTGCATGAACCCCCACATTTTCCCCGAGTCCTTCCCATCACCAAAAGAAAAATAAAATAAAAACAAAAGAGAGAAAGAAGAAACTTAACTTAAAACAGACATAAACACGCACACAACATGACATAATTACATGTATATAGGTTGCTTTTCAGTTTTCAATGAAAAATATCGCGATGCTTTCGAGTGACTCAAACCGAATTAATAAGCACATTGACTCCTAACAACTTGTCATACTGGTTACACCTCATTGGATTCACTTAAGAAAACCGCAGCGTTTATTTGCTATAGAAGCCAACTCCCAGGCCAGCTAAATACCGCACTACTGTGTACACATATAGAAAGGCGAGGATTCCGTACACGCCCATTCGTTGTATGACTCATAAGGCTGAGTTTCTATTGGTATCGAACGCATCGGTCAATTAAACATTGCGTTTGCTATCTAGCTTGTACACTAATCTCTAGGGACACCAATTACACGAGTAAGAAATTTCCCTTTTATAGAGAAGAAGTTTGGTTATTTAAGTATGTATAATTCATTCCCTGATAGGAAAACCATGTCTTTATATCATTGCATATATAGAACATATGAACGATATTATTCGCTATGTGCGTCTGTCGTGATACAGCTACAAAGTGTGAGCTCAGGCATAAGGATAAAAAGACACGTTTAAGTACACTGTATACGTAATATATGGACATTGTTGCTACAGAAATAGCAATTATCTTATGCAGTCTCACGTACGGTAATTTTAGTTCGGAAGAATATGTATGTATATATAATTATATATATATATATATATATATATATATATATATATATATATATATATATATATATATATATATATATATATATATATATATATATATATATGCATAAGGGTGTTCGCATATAAAGCTAGAGGCTTGGGTTCGAATCGAAAATGTTTGTTCAGCTGTCAACGTTCTATTTATAGTTAGAATTTCATCAACATGAAACAACTATTATGTAGAAATATAATGCTTTCCTCTGTGAAGAAATGATAGGAATGTTATAAAGAAATAACTGGATTGTAACGATGACATCATTAACTTGGCTGTTTCCAGGGGGATTTACAAAATATCACTAAATTTAATAAAAAAGAAAACCTTTTTTCGATGAACATTTGACATCTGATGTGCTTTTGACCTAACGATGCATCAAATCTTCAGAAATTATTCTAAACTATCATCATCAGCCACCGGAAAATTTGTTTCAATGCAACTTGCTTTCCCCTATGTAGTTAGTGTTATCTTTTGCTCCATTGCCGATTCTTATTAATTGTGACAGACTGTCCCTAAGGCCTACTTGAGGATGTAGCGTTAATCTGAATAAAGAGGTGGTTTTTGAAATGAAAACGCTTGCAAATCAGCATAGTTATTAGATAGAAGTATACATGACGGTATAAGGTAATGGTTTCACTGTACGGTGACGTTTTAATTGAAAATATTCGAGAATCCACACAACACCCTTTGCAATGACTACTTCCTTAGCGGACACTAGCTTGAAAATGATGAACACATGTGTTTCAACGGAGACTGGGTGGGGAGAAGGGAGGAGGAGGGGGGGGGGGGTGCAGGGGGTTGGGAAACCCCTGGAATGTGGAGAGAATAAGAACAGACAGATAGCCTGCAGGGGAAGGTCTGAGGATCGGTGGAGAGTAGGAGTGAATGCTACTAATGGCGCAGTGGGCGGGGTGGCTGAAAATTCCCTCCGTGTATTGCAGAGGTCATTCTGTCCGTATCTTGGTAAACTTTCTTCTTCGGAAAAACATGTTCAATATCGTGTAGTCGGTATTCCGGTTCTAACCCATGTTAACTGAAACGTTGTGTTCGTGTCTGTTCCATAACACTATTTCGATGAACACGGTTTGGAAACATTAAGGTATTTGAAGCATGACATATGTTCTATTTTAGGACAACAACTTCAAGAAGTATGGGAAATTCACATTTTGTAAGAATCTGCGTGCAATGCTAATCGTGGGAATACTTGGTTTTTGTCAAAACACCCACCACGCTTCCTTCCCTGATCGAGTGTATCATCGCTTTGTTTACTTTTTACATATCCCAAATCGTCATTCATTCTTTTCAAATATTTTCAAGGACAACAGCGCTGTAGCGTAAACGTGGGCGTGGAGTAATTATATTGCGCCCAAAATACAAACTGCACATGGACTTTTCGAACATCGATTCATGATACAATCATACACCTGTTTGAAAAACAGATGAGTAGGCTACACTAAGAAACTGCATAATAATTCCCGGTAGATTTCAGGATATGGTGCTACTAGAATTAGCAGGACCAGGGAATGCATACCGTTCACATAGCCCAACGGACATCACTCGAGGAAAAGAATTATGGTTGACCTACCTACGTAGTTTAAGGCAAAGCATTTTAAACATCTCAGTAACCAGGATCACGTGTTTTGCAGATGTGTGCTATCATGTTAAACAGTTTGTAACAGCCGCTGTAAAAGCAACAAGAGCAAACTACAGGTTGCAATTTGTCTGTTAGTGCCGTATAGACTGTCTTCGAACATATACCACTTTTGTTATAAGTTTCAAAACAGGTGCATGCTTGAACCGTAAATACGGAGAACTTGAGGAATTATACATTTCCATGCTATACATTCTTTATCCTTAACATATGTTGAGGATAATTACGAGGTCACTTCACATTTAACAGAGAGAAGCAAACACTGAACAGGTTTTCTTAATAACATGGTAATATACCGGCTGCGTGAATCTGGAAGGAACTCTGAAACTAATTATCAAATGTAACAACTACAGTTTTGAGCTATTGTATACTGCCTTCGCATTTAAGGAAGACTTTTAATTCCAATGGGATACGCATTTGCCATATCTTAAACCATTTATTATCAAACTATATGGAGACAGTCATATATCTCTCCGCAAAATTGCTACTCGAAGTGCTATTTGCATTTTGTAGTAAGATTGGACAATGTCATCTGCCAATCAAGTGGTTGCCACAGGCTGTTGGAACGCCTTACTTCTAAACCAATCAAATTGCTTGATTCTGTCAATGAAAGTAGCAGTATTCGTGTGTCTGTCGTGTGCTACATATTACTGCTGTTTCGAGCTGGCAGTCGATGTAAACATTGTAATTGGAGTAGATCAGCAAAGATGTCACAGTAAGCAAGTGGATCTGCAAAACTAGGAAAAATTCACTTCGCATGGGTCTATCTGGAATGTAAACGCATGGACGAATTTATAGGACTAATTTCTACTTTTCGAGTACGAACAGCGAGGAATTAAATCAGGTATATTGCTTGAAATTTCAAATCTGTTTCTGAGATTTTGTTATCTTACCCTGCTGAGATAACCTAGCCATTGACTGATTTATAACAATTACTTACTTGTAAGTTGTAGCCTAAACTCCGTTTCTGTCATGGCAATGCTGCGAGAATGTCAAAGTAGGTTAGGCTGGGTTAGTTTATTTTTAATTCGTACATTCTGTTCAAATCAGCTTACTAGTATTTCACACTCGTGGCACGTATTTCTAAAAGAAATTAGAAAACAAACAATAGGTGATTGAGGAGACGCATAGCCTAGGAACCTCAACACATTAAATGTAAGAACTTGTTGAATGTTCTGTGACACTAGGCCTAGGCTTTGTGTTAATGACCATGGTGAATTTTGATAAAGAACACACTGCATACTCCTGACTCATACATTAATAATGGGAAGTTCGCCTTATAGAAATAATGACGTAGTCATAGGCCGTAATTGTCACATTAGTGGATCTTATTTGTATTAATGATGTGTGGAATGCAAAATAATGAAGACTATCATATATGTGAAGGAATCTTCAATAGCAAGCCAAAGGCTTTGTCACTGGCCTAAGGTAGTTGTAATATTATTATCATTGCATTTTTCTGATGTGAAGTCTAAGAATCTTTTTCTTATTTAACCCCACATTTTTAAAATTTACTGTATTTCATATTAATCTCAGTCATATTCGATAATACTAATTAATTTCATATATATCATCCTGAATTTCATGAAATCGTTGTGAAGGATGGTCAATGGTCAGAAGCTAGGCCTTAAAGTAGTTAAGTTACTGTAGTTAATTGTCATGAAGTTGTGATATGGTCGTGCACATTGTAACATGAACACCAGAGATGTTACCTATATGGACAGGACACAATTTTGCTATAAAGCACCAAGCATTTTAGCACTTTAAACAAAATCTTAGTTATCATCTACGATTGGATTTAATCAATTTAGGCAATATTTGCAGTGCAACTTGATACCTATTTTCCTTTGAGTAATCCTAATTTGAATGGAATTTTTCACAGGTAGTTAATTGGTCTGCTCACAGCCAAGGACATAGTGCCAACATAACATCGTACTAGCTTTAGAAATGATCCAACTTGACTAGGAACCTTGATGACCCTAATTCTTTACACACTCATGCTGGCTAGTATTTGTTCTTTATAAAGTTTCTACTGTAGCTATCCCAAAGAGTTATTGTTAACCAGATATCAATACAATAAGTCTGGACAAAGTTCTGTCACCACTTTTTCTCAGTCATATTTTACAACAAAGCAGGTTTGTTTACTTCTTTCTTTGTTCTAGCTTCCTACTAAAGTGATACTTGTTCTTCAAGTTCAATGAACAACAAAATCATTGAAGCTTAACTTATTACATGTGAATATGCACCCTGCAAGCCTTTGTTGATTTGTGTTTAGTTGCCTTTGTTAATAGACTGCAGCTGTTGGCCTTTTCACAAAATATGGACAATAAAAATGGTCATTTTATTCATTTCCTTGGTGACTAAAAATTGATTCTTTTAAAACAACTAAAAAAAATTGGTGACAAGTGCCAGTCTTGGTGCAGGCAATAATGTTTACACTTCACATAAAAACTGAAGTTTAGCAATTTTTGTTTGTAATCATATGAATATACTGCACCATGACAGTTTTAATGATATTAATTACAAACGCTGTTAAGCATTTGTATGTAACTTGTGCAGTTTGGCTATTTTTGTGTAGCATTGTTATTCAAATATTACCTGGTGAGAAGAAATTCTACACAACCCAGTCAACATTAACAACTGCTACTGTAGCTAAAACAAAAAGGTGTAGTAAGTACTACACCTTTTTCTTTTGCCACATAGGTTGATATTACTGACAACCTTCATATAAATTGTTTAATTCAATATAATGTGAGTCATATATTTAGTGACAATGCAAGGTTCTGTATATCTCACTAACTGTAAGGTGTGTACATGCACTGTAATAAAGTATTTAATTAATTAATTAAGTATGATACTCTTTAATGAATTACAAAAGATATATATTTTTTCTATCTCATTACAGAGATTACATATTGTTGCTCTCTCCAAACGTGACCAATCAAACGACAGAGATGGAAGATATGGTTTATTCAGATGCTTTAGCTATCGCTATGGCAATAGGAAGCATCTTGCTGTTGGTCATGGTGATACTTGTTTTCCTAATTGGTCTACTCAAGAAGAGAGAAACTATGAAAGACACAATCTTGATGTGTAACATGATGTTTGCCTTCCTATCATACGCAGTTTTTCAAATGATCTCTATCGTGTTAAAGACGTTAGTCGAGAAGGACGAAAGCCTCAAAGCCGAATCGGCTACCTGGTGCAAATTTGTTGGTGCAATCGGACTCTTTGCGATATCTAGCTCCCTCGGGGCTACCTTGATTTTTGCCTTCCATATTTTTTACGATCAAGTCCAATCAGAGACGTCCAAACGAAACAAACACACCTTTATCAAAGTATCCATAGTAATAGAATATCTCATCCTGATTATAGTAGCTGCTATACCATGCTTGCCTATAGACAATTTTAAGCACGTTTGCAGTGAGGGGACCCTCTGCCTTCCGCTCAATGCCACTGGGGACACTACGTTGAAAGTTTGGACGACATCTCTGCTGACCGTGGACGTACTGATGGCTGTCATCACCATCGCCATCCTGGTCTTTGTCTCATACCGCATGCATCACCAGCTGGGTCACATCTCTACCATGATACCGATGGAAGCAAGGGTTCTGAGAAAGAAAGCCACCAAAATCAAGAGGATCGGTCTCCTCCTACTCATTGTCCTGGCTTTCCGTCTGCCTGGCGTGGGGGTATTACTTGTGCTCAGCTTGAACATGGATATATCAGACATGACCATTCAATGGGTGTATGGATTTATAATACCACTGGGAGGCATTGTGGCTTGCACGCTTTACCTGATCATGGTTGGATGCAAGAACTCCATGCAGAGTCGCTGCTTCAAGTTTAGACCAAGAGGTAAAGTAATTTCATCATCTCCCCCACCCCCCACCCCACCCACCCCCCATTATAGATATTATAGATGAAAATAATGTTTGCAGGTTTCAATATTAATTATACTCTGTGGATGTTAATTTTATCTCAGTGATTTGTCTTTGAGATATAAGCTTATTTTCCTGAACTAATTGCATAGATAATTAGTTCTGTATCCACTAAATAGAACCCTATTTCACGTATAAGCTCCTCTAGAACTGGCTGGTTCCAACCTTTAGATGGATGAAATCACTTATTGATCTTCCATGATGTCATGTAGCAGCAATCATGTCGACCCTTCTCGTCTCTTTAGAATACGAAGCGACAGTGGAAAGCTTAAGTGGCAATCAAACAGTGTCGGCTAACTTATATTCGTCCGCTAATGAGGAGAGTTCTGTCGTGAACTATGAAAAGAGTCCTACAAAAGGCAAGTCATTTAAGAGACTCTTCAGTGGTACAACACCGGGAGAGGTCAGCTGGATAAGAGATGCATTGATTCCAGATAAGTTTACTGGGGTGAGTATCATACATATTGTATGTATATATTGTATGTATTTTAGATCTATATTGTATTCACCTGTATTCACCTGTATCCCACACCTCATCACTAGACAGATGTAGTGTGGGATGAAGAAGGGAGAGAGAGCTCAGCTCTTGTAACTCCCCTACATTGCAGATGTCTGTCCAAAAGTATGTATGTATTGTAGGTATTTTAGATCCTCCTGCAAGCCGGAACTCGCAAAGAAGCCATCATTCGCTTGTCAAAGCCGCAAGCTGACCGAAGTCAGTCTCTTTGATTCATATTTTACTGTTCATGTTCATTATGAATTGTCAAAATTTGTCAACAACTCTGTAACTGGACGACATACGTTAATCTTGGAGTGACTCGAACTCGGGACCTTATGATTGACTGGCACAGGCTAACACTCCCTGTCACATATTCTCCTTTGTGTTGATATTTTAGAGTTCAAAGTGAATTAGATTTATAATCTCACATTATACATTTATATTCAATGCACATACCTGTAGTAGCTATAATCTGTACATAATTAGGGAAATTTCAAACTTACTTCAAACTTTCAAACTTACTTCTTACTTCAATTTTACCAATTGAAGTAAGAATACAGTACTTTAACCTTTAGGTAAAGTACTGATAGTACCATTAGCAGTGATTATTGAAGTTTCTTAAAGTTCATGTGTCCTGTCAGTGATATGATATGCTACAGGAATGTCACAATCAGCCACAGGAAAACAAGAAGCAATTCAAATGCTGTTTGTTTATAAAATACATCCCCAACAACTCTATTGGAACCTGCCACATAAATAGTGCTGAAACTTGGACGTCATAATTCAGACCGAAAAGTTTCCAACGTGAAGACTCCGGATTCGTTGTCACATACGGTATATTTTACTTTACAGTATAGAGTATCAGCAGTTAAGTATTATCACAGTTGAACGGTGGTACGTGATTTCCTTCCTGAGGTAAAACTTCACCGTGGAAAGTGATTTTGAACGTGGTGTCTAATCTTGGTAACTCTATTTATATACTTAAACCAAGGTGACTCTTTCCTGAATATAATAGAGAAAACAATGGTAAACGATTATACCATTCGTCAAAACTTCAACAGATATTTAAGGTCAAAAAGGTCAACCCCCCCAAAAAAAAAAAATTCTTTCAACATGTCAGAATTATTACAAATTTCCAAAACGTACTGCCGATTTTGCACTTTGCATGCTCCAACATTTCCAGTCCAGTTTCATTTAACATTTCAAACAGACAAAATAAGTTTGTTTCTAGTGCAATTGCCAACCAACAAGACAAATGACTCTATCAGAGAACATGTAATGACAGGAGTGGTTAAACGTCCAGAGGAGACTGGACTGGCAAAGATTTGCATTGGACATAGACTGTACACAGCTTTCCATGTATCTAGGTATCTCACCCTGGCCCACACTCTCCTGATAAACTTAAGCGTCAAATAACCAAGCATGCATGCTGGAGTAGAATGGAGCTCTAATGTAATCTGTTCTTCAAAAATTGTTCATTTTAGAGATACGGAATTGTGGAGTGGCAAACAGCAAACGGCTCGCCCAGACGTGGTCTTATGAAAGTGTATCCGCCACAACAGTACAAGTTGTGGACGATGGAATCCAGCACTCTCGCTAAGCTCAACAGGCTTGGACATCACGATAACATTGTAGACTTCTTGTGGGCTACAACGAGCACCAGTTGTCGAATCGAGCACCAGCGAGCTGAATCCAATACTGAAAACCTTAAACTAGAAAGGTAAAAAGCTATGCATGCTCTCATTCATCTGTTGCTTTTATGAAATTTCATCATAACCATGCTGATATTACTCTAGGGTAGTGCTGTAAACATTGATTTTACTGACACCTGAAAGGGGAAGGTAGGGGTTGGGGTGGGGGACTGTTAGCGAGGAGGAGATTTGTGTCAAAGTTGATTATGCCTGAACCTTCTAATGGTTTGTGTCAGGTTCTTCAATCATTTATCAACGAGTGCAATATTCCCAATGCACTGTTCAATCATGGCGTGGGGGATAAGAAGAGGAGGGGAGTCTTTCAAACACCGCCCCTTTGTGTATATGTATATATATGACAAACTCAAAATTAATACTGAACCAAACAGGATCATAAATAAATACCATATATTAAAGTGCTGTTATCATGAAGTAAAACATGCTCAAGAGCACTGTACAAAAGAACCAATACTTGGAATATAAAATTACCAATTTTAAGAAAACCTAAAAGTAATAACAACAGCAATAAAGTAAAAAATGATACTGACCATTTCATAATTCTGTCCAAATATCTTTCTCATAGATACCTATGCACAGCATTTTACCCCCATGGTACCTTAAGAGAAGTACTGCAAGCTCACCCAAACAAGTTCAAAGAGAATCTAGCCCACAATGCCTTACTTCAGATAGCTAAAGGAATTCTGTATCTTCATGACAACAATATGTCACATCAGGATCTGAATACCCAAAACATTCATGTTGGAGGTAAAATTGAGGTGAGTATTTTTATGGTTTATATTTCATGCTCTGTTTTATAGTGTTCTGAACTATACACAAGATCTTAGCATGTAGGATTCAAGATTTAGTTCTGATATGTGGATACAAACAAAAACACATAAACAGGAATACAAACAACATGAATTCTTAGACTAGACAAAAATTTTCAAATATTAAAGTGGAGGCAGTCTGAAAATTAAATCTGTCAGTAGCAGTTTCCCTAAAGCGATGCATTAAATTTTACAAGAGATCTTCATCAAAGTATATCTCTTTGCCTCACCCCCCAGTCTTCTGTTTACACCAGAACAGTGATTTGGTGTTCATGGATGCCATTATGTTTAATTTATCTTTATGAAAAGGACAGCTATATGATGACAGACATCTTAATGTAAAGCCACAGGCAAAGAAACCAGACTGTATATATCTCTAGAGTCAATTATGAATCAGATTTGCATGTCTTGTGTGCATGTTGCACTACCCTTTCCTTTGTCAAAGAAGTTCACGAGACTCTTGAAATCTACGTTCATAATCTCTGATGATAACTTTTGATGTTGCTGAAAATTGCTAAAAGCTATGGCAGATACCGTGTCGGGTTTTAGATGATCACAATTGACTTTGATCCCCATCGTGGAGATGAAACACGATAAATCTTCCTTGCTGAAGTAATCCATCTGCTGTTGGGTTCTTTGATTTCATTTCAAAACAACCATAAAAGCTAAAATCTTCTTCTGTAATTTTCTTTTATGGCTTCCCTTTCACTACTAGCTCTATTATATCACTACTGAGATAAACAACATATCTAACCAGCAAGTGGTTAGCAGAACCTCCTAGCAGGATTCCTTGTCTGCCATATTTAATTAAGATATATATATATGCTATGCTACGAAAGGGATAATAATTTATATACCGGGATAGCGTCGAGAAAATTACGACATTAAAATTAATATTTCAAATCAGAAGCAAACTAGATGCCATATCTCAAGGCAAATGTATGTTAATTGGCCTCGCAATTGGGATTATGAATAATTGAGCATTCATATTAGTATGGTGTGGAAAATATACTGTATATACCACACAATGCTGCAGATTAATTCTCAATTTCTGGATTTAAGTAATACTGAGGCTGCTGGCAATGTTCTGCTTGTATAAAGAAAGCAATTAATTTGTGCAGCAATTTACTGCTTCATACTATGATGGAGATGGCATAGTACTCTCCCTGTTGCTAATAAACTGATAGATAATTTAAAAGTGGACGATTGATTAGTATTTGACACAGTTTAAATGACATAATACAAAAAAGACAAAAAATCTGCAGAAATATTAGCTAAAATTGTTTTGAGTTTTCTACACAGCTGGCAATACTTCCAATTTGATTATCCTCCTTTGTCATATTTATTCCTTTCCTGTTGGATTTGACAGTCTCGTAAAAGTTTCCTTCTATTATAGGTGCTCTAATGAATATTCGATCCTTTCTTTGATCATGTTATTCACTAAATATGCAAACCCAAGATCAATACGTATATATTGCTAATTAGTATATACATGTCTATAGACTGGAGCTGTGGGAGCTCACTGTCTACCAGAGGGATCAGTAGACAATCAAGTACTAATTAAAGAGTGTCATTGTGGCCCCTCTCCTAGGTTTTGTCTCTCAAACTTAGTGTGTTCATACAAATTAATTATTTTCATACTCTACACCATGTTGTGAAGAAATACTTACTTTATTATGATCATATTGTTAATTTAAAGTATGTTGCTTGACCCACATGGATATCTAAAAGTCTGGTAAAAGCTGAAATCGAGGTCAACTTCTGCTTTTGCCAAATAGAATGTGTTCTTACATCAAACTCCTAAAGGCTTACCTCTGAACTTGGCGTTTGCGTCATAATTGAAAGGTAACTGTAATTCACTGTCACAAAGGCATTGTGCAAGTGTTTACAGTTAATGTCTCCCTTTTGTCAGCTTATTGCTGATCAGTGACAACGCTACAACATGTGGCCATCTGTCTGCAAGTTAGGGAAGTTGCAGTTTTCTCCCAATTATACTGCAACTGTTACAGTCTTTAGCAAGCATTTAGGGAGCTTATCTTCTTTGTCATGTTGATTTTACCTTTTATTAAGAAATATGAGCCCTTCATGTCTTTGGTAATAAATTCTGTTTATTTAATGCTCCACTGGTCTAGAAAAGTAACTTTTAACTCTTTCCTTGAAAGAACCCATCTTCCATAATTTTCAATAGCAAAAGAATTTGAAATGGTGACTAAACAATGCTGAAAGGGAAAGGGAACTTGAGTATTTCTCTTGTGTAGCTTGGGTAACCATGCAGAATAAATCCACCCAGAATAGGCCCTCTGTCAAGTGAACAGGAAAATAAAGGCAAGCATTCAATGGAGGGAGGACAAAAGTCTTGAGTCATACGTTATACTGGTTTGATACTTTCAGGAACACAACAACAAATGTGAATATTCAACTTGAAAACCTCTCTGTATTTCAAGGGTGTTAAAGAACTTTAATTGTTCTTAATTAACAAGGGATAAAGTTTTGTGGGTACCAAACTTAGAAAACATCTCAGACGCAATTACGTCTGATGACAAAAACAGGAGATACGTTACATGGTAAAAAAGAAAGTATTTGTATCAACCACAGGGAATGTAATCCACCCCACATGACATGAGAATAAATTATGGAATGATGTTATTTGTACATAGTAGACTACAGTTATAAGCTTTGCTATATGGTGCAACTGGAGTTCTCAAGTCTGTATAGAACTATTTTAACTTCTCTTGACCATAACAGAAAGGATCACTAATTGTGAAATTGAACTGCTCTTATAATCACACAAACACCTTGAGAATGTATTCCTTTTACAAAGATGATATGTAGCAGCAGATTCAGGATTTTATGAGGATATGGTTCCACCCTGCATGGGGTCATTGAATTTGACTCCCAAAGTAGGAGGATGGGAGAGAATGGGAGAAGAACTCCCAGTGGGTGCTCCCAGTCCCCCCCACCATCTTCCCATAGAAAAACTGTGCTAGTAACAACTATTGACATTTTTGTGTGTGATTGAAAGGTTGGCTGGGGGAGGGGGATGCAGGGGTTGTATTCCCCAAATTTCCTCACTCCTGCGGCATGGATCTGTGGCTGATAAGGAAAGTTCAGTGACAATGTATAAGCTACTGCAGATACAATAAAGTGAGTCTCCTATAGCTAAACACACTATTAACTTGTTTGATCCTTCCCAGGATCGGAGAGTAGTTATTTATTACTTTTGGCTGCAAACGGAAATGTTTGTTTGGCCATTATAAACAATATTGCCTTCAGCTGGGTAATATGCTAAGATTTTCCCTTTGGATCAGTTGATCACAGTGTGTGGTCTATATCTATAAGCAAATTAGTGACTATAGCCAGCCTATATATGGTAAATAATGAATAGATGAATAGATCTGCAAAGAGGGAAAGAAAGAGGAAGATGAGTTTAATTAAATTAATAATATATACCCTCTTGGAAATTAACGATTATTATCAAGACATCAACAAGTCTGCTTTCAACCACCCAAAAACTTTTAAAACAATATCTAATTGGTATCCTCCTTTGTGTGTTGCCTGTGTGCTGTATATACACATACATTGTTCACTGATGCATGCAAAGAAAAGAAACACAACAATAATTGAAAAGAATGGAACACCCTTGATAAAAGTTTTCTCTGGAAGGTTCACAAACACCTGTGATTATTGTTACTAATATTTGGAATGACAAATCCCATTATATAGGATTAATCATGCATTTTATTTAAACTGATAATAGGGTTTCCCTGGGTATATACAGTGGGTTATGATTCATCCATTCTTTCCTCCCGTTTCAGTTACTGAAAAAACACTGCATTGTTTTCTCAAGTTTTGTTTGTAATAAAGAGTCTTTGCATGAAGACCAAGGGCATATATTTAAAGAAGGGAGGGTGTAATTTCCTTGCACACCATTGCCAAATAGCATTTTACTACAGACGTTATTTATTCAGCTGACTTTAGACAATCAAGCTCTTAGATCCCTGAGCTTCAGAACAAACAGTGCGATATTCATAATAGGGCTGTATTAATAATGATTCACATGAAATGGGACAGGATGAAACTTTCAGATTCATTGCACACTATAAACCTGAACTCCCAGGATGATGCATTTCAGTGGCAGGAATATTGAAGTTTAAACAAAGACCTTTTATAATAGTTTTGAAAAGGATGCTAGCCAGCTTCTACAGGTTTTTAAAGTGACACATTGAGCTAACTATAGGATTTAAATTGCATGTAAGCTTCAAAACTGATTTGAAATGAAAATAATCAGACCGTTTGGGTGTGGAATATATGGTTATCTGACTTAGACCAGGGAGCTGCCATTTAGAATAAAGAGTCTCTTTACAAGGCAATTTCATTATCACCATGAGGAAATAAGTGTAATACCTGGCTGATATTGCAGACCCAAAATGCTGTGAAAAATTGGAAAATTACTACTGAAGTTAAAAGATATGTATGACTGGGGTGAGAGTGAGTTGGCGGTTGGGGGTTGGGAGAGCGAAAAGTTTTAAGAGTAAAGGGTACAAGCCAACTTTACCAAATGGGAGTATCAACAAGTTGGCCCGTTCTTTGCAGTGAAAGCAGCAATTAGCATCAGATTATAGTTGAGTAGGGAAAGCTAATTAGTAACTAATGGCAAGATAATTGTTTTGCTCATATTTTGACCAGTATATACAGATGTATTCTGTTCTTATTAGTTGTGCATCACAAATTTATGCGCTTTCTCTTTGCGAAAAAGGCTCACACGCAAGAGCTACGATAATAACATCATTATTTACCTGTCTGGATTTCCTCTGAATGACAGCTTCTCTGTTTAAACTCTCATCTTAGAGAGTTGATAAGGATTCCTTGCATTATGTTTGCACACCAAAGATTTAATTACCAATCTATACCTTGTATAAATACGATATCGAAGAACTGAAAATGAAGACTGGCAAAATCCAATTACTTCATCGATCCTGTCATTTCTCCTGTCAGGTTATTTGTAAACGTTATAAACGATTGATGCCTGCCTGACATTTCTTATAAATTAGACTTATAATATCCTCAGTGAAAACCCAAATCAGTCTACTCATCCAAATTTAGAAAACTTCCATCTTTATTAAATGTTTATTCCTATATATTCAATCAGCATCTGTTTCCAGTTTTTGTTCCATCAGATCTGTGCAATTTTTGTGTCATAATAATTGTCATAAATTAAACCTTCACCTCATCGATCGATCCTAGTTTTCATTGTTTATCTTTTTACTGTGATATCGTTTTCCACGTTAGTCTTTGTTCTGTCTACCTCTGCTCATTACCATACATTAACCCTGATTGTGGAGTACTATTGTACATGCAAAGAGCTCATATCATTTTTCCCCCCTGTCTCTTCAATCTCCTGCCAAAAAAAGCCAAAAAAAAGCCAAAAAAGGAAAGAAAACAACTTTAAAGGGCAAAATTTGTCCCGAGGCTCTGCACTTTAAAATTCGTTTCAGTTTGATTGCATGGCAAGTTTGTGTAATTACGAAGGGTGGAGGCTGTGAATTTGATGCTCGCACATGTATACGCTCGAGGAACGATTGTCCTCGTTACGGAGAAGACGAACCTTGGGGAAATGAACCTTCCGTCATTTCGCTAAGACGACCACACCCGTATGATTCAGTCCAATCAATGGCAAATTTCTCACATTACCTTCACAGGGAATTATTGTGATAATATATTAGAGAGTAAAGCCTATATATTCTAAGAAAGAAGGTTTACGTAAGTCTTCTCGGCAGGTTGATTTTGAAGATAGATCGGAAGTGGAGATGTATGCAGAAATAATAATAAAAAAAAAACTGGAAATGACATATGAAAGGGATAAGTGTGGCGTATATATAGAATTGTTCTCTTAATTTAGTATAGTTGAGACAAGTGGTGTGCAGTATTATCTTCAATATGGATTGTATTATAATTAAGATCACTTAGTTTGCAGGACTAATCACTGTTACCAGGAATTTTATGCAGATTTCACCACGCAAACTTAAGACCTAGACAATGGAAACACATTTTGGTCCAGGCTGCTGTGCATAATAATTAGATCATAAGTTTTGTTTCACTTTGGGAATACTTTAGAGGTTGTAAATACTAAGGCCAGACTCATAAGGAAATAACAGTTCTCAGTAATTAAATTTTACTCAGTTTAAGGTTGCTGTATAAATTGACCTCTCAATTATGCCCCTCCCCGATTGTTTTTGTGTTGCCAGCTAAGTTCAATCTCTCTATAAATTTGTTTTCTATGTGACTCATTTACCCCCCCCCCCCATCCCAATTTTTTGAAATAAATTATAACAGGCTATTGTCTTTGCAATATATATATCCTATTAACCCTGTCATTTTCTATTACATAATCTAATATGGAAAAGTGGCAAACATGATTACTTAAAAAAGGGAAAGTTCTTTCCCTACCTAGCATATTTGACACCATATGCATGGTGCAGGTGGATCTTAAATAATTGTTTTTTAATGTGCTGGAAGATGGATGCTTTAGCACCATATTGTACATTTTATGTATCTTTGTGTTGTACGTGAGTTACTCCACGGACAAGTACTGTACACACACAGGTGTTTTCCATCAATTTTAGTTTCAATGAACCCTTTCATTACAGGAACCTGTTAAAAGTTATACATCTGACATTAAATATATTCCAAATATATAATGAACATATGTATATGTCGTTCATACGATGACAGAAATCACTATCGAAACCAACACTATTTGCTAATTAAACTCTTTATGTATGTACACGTTAGTATTAAATGTCAGCAACTTTATCCATAAGAGCCATTCCCGACTGTACTCATAGTTCAAACGCAATCAAGTGAACTGATGTGAGCATTTAATACACGAGCACACATAGTTCAATTCTGTACACGCTTCTCAGGGTTAATATGTGTATTAGATGGTCACATTATCAATTGTGAGAGTGAAATTACATGTTGCCATATTTAAAGTCAGGCATTCTTGACCAGTTTCACTTTGACTCTTACTTTTGCAAAAATACTTAAAAAGTGAAATGAAAGTTAATCCTTCCAATGTTTGGGAGTGACGTGCAGATTGTCACGGACTGCTGCGATGGGGGTATCGTCACGTAGGTTACCGCTCAAACGTCATTTTATGATTGACGTGTGCTAATATTTGACTTCTGATGTCATTTCAACTAGACGCCAGACGGAAGGCAAATAAATTCTGAAATATGCCAAAAGTTAACCAAATGAGAGAAACATATTTCTGACAGGGAATGACTTGAAAGGGTCCTGGAGGACACAACATGCCATGAATTACAAGCTTTATGTTATTATTTTATGTTATTATTTTATTGCGGTTTCGGATTGGTTCCTGCTAAAAAAATTGTCACTAAAATGTGGGCAACACCAATAACATTACTTTTTTTGCAACTATAGTAGTAAAAATTATACTGTTTACCTTAACTTAACATTAAATAAGATTTGCTTTCACAAGGTAGATGATGCAAAATTACTTGGTGTCATTTATTGATTCCAGATTAACTTGGAAAATTCATATTGATACTATTTCCACTAAGGTCGCTAAGGGTATTGGTATTCTCTCAAAGTTCAAAAATTTCCTTCCAAAAAGTGTTCTTTGCTCTTTGTATCTTACATTAATTTTACCAAAGCTGACATACTGCTTAACTGTCTGGTCTGGCGCATAAAATGTTCACCTCAACAAACTAATGCTTTAATGAAAGAAATTTAGCATTTCGTCACATATCAAATACTAAACATACTGATACTAGTAAGTTGTTTTCTTCTTTAAATTTGCTCAAGCGTGTTGATCTCATACATGTCAATATATCTACCTTTGCCTACAGCATTGTTTATAATCTACTCTCAGCAAATTTCACAAATTTCTTTACCTACAATTACGAAAATCCACAATTATAACACTAGGTCAGCTGATAACCTTCACACTTCACACTTCATGTTTTAGAACTAATACTGCCAAACATTGTTTGAGAATTTGCAAAAATTCTCTCTGGAACTCATTGCTAACAGGATATTAAACATGATAGTACTGTTTCATCTTTCAGAAGAAAATCAAGAAATAGTTATTTGAGATATTACTGACTATTACCACATTTCCATCTTTTGCATTTCTTTTGTTATTTATTGTTTTGTTATGTTTTGTTTTTGTACATATATTTTTGTCCATGTATTAGTATAACTGTGTTATACAGGGAGTGACCTACTAGATAATCCTACTATAAAGGTTTTTAGGTCACTAGTACGTCACCAGATACTAATTAATATATAAACTTGTTCCATAGATGTACGTTAAGTGTGATAAAACAAACAAAATGAAAATGAAACCCAGTGAACCATTATAGATAGTTACTTTATGCGTAGTCACATGACTCACGTTGTTTCGTGAGTATGCATTGGGCATATTGTTAATTTCTGAATGGCTGAAGTTGCAACATACAGTTTATACACTCTGATGTATGTTTTTGATCTGTCCCCTCTCCCACATACAAATTGTAAGTGTTAGTACACCATTGCGGTATTTTTGTTCATTGTTATGCTATTTAGATGGATTGCACTAATAGAACACTTAATTGCATGCTTCCGAGTTTAACAATTAATTTTAAATGGAATTCAGTAAGGTCAGTTGTGCAGCAGTACACTTTACTACACTGTGTCAATCCTCTATACCGTTGTATGATTTAAATTGGCTAATTGGGTTTGGTCGGCAATTATTGATAAAAATTCCAAATTTTTGTTTCCCCATGCCGACACTGTCCTAGAGCTAATTGTGTTATTTACTTTTAATCATATGCAAACTATTACTTTAATATTGAAAAATTTCAAAATCATTGACCAGCTTTACTGACATGGAAATGATACTTGACTATACAGCCGGTGAAATACTGTATACATCCTTATGGGGATTTCATGATCGAAAAATTGTAGCTAGGCCATAACCATCGATGTTCATATTGATCAAATCAACTTAAAAAGCTAAGTTCTGCGTGTATCATTGCCTATATACCTACCTGCATCCACCCTAGCATATGTTCTTAATACTTGATAGATGAATCATTGCTTATACAGCTAGCTGCAGGCGGCCTGTTATACTCCTAATAATAACCGGGATCACAATATGAAACTGGACGTTCTAATTGGCTATGGTATGTCATTGATTAGTTGGTATTGGCCTACTTACCTTAAAGTTACTATCCAAAATAACTTAATATTTATCGAAACAATTTGGGGAAAGAAAAAATGTGACAAAAGCACACTATGTAGACTTAATGCTGCAGGTTATATTGATTCTACTATTTTAATTAATTCTACCGAAAATTTGAAAAATCGAAAAAATGTAAGGTGTCTGAAGGAAAATTTATAACATGCCTTAATGCAGTACATGCATGCTCAGCACTTCTATTGAAAATTTCTCTAATATCATTTGACAAAAGTTTGGATGGTATACTGAAAATCTTTGAAGTAAACATTCCAGAATCTTCATTGCATCATATTTATTGTATTGTCTGCATTCTTGTCACATATGCCGGTTTTTGTCTGATATTTCACATCTACCCAAGCATGTCACCTTCTGAATAACTACAAGAGGGAAAACAAATGAGGAATAACTTTTGGAAATTTCTAAGGACTTTTAACAGACTAACATTTGGAGGCTGTGTCATAATAACTTTAAGGCTGAGGAGGCCAATAGGCCCAAATACAGTCGACCTTAATGTAATTCACGACTCCTATATTTGGCAGCTTCGATACCCTAATATTACTTAACCAGTGCTACAAAGTACTTGATCTCTCTATAGTACACATTATACACACACTCACTCACAACCCTGAGAACACTGGAAGTTCAATGGATGACTAACATTTGATTATTACATACACAGAGGAATTGATACTGCTTCAGAATGCTGACAATACATTTTAGGGGTTCTGATGTCATAAATTACCTTTAAAAATTTAATTGATGATTAATTACTGTAGTTTCCTATCAGGGGAAACTATGAAAATGTTATTTACACATGTATGCACGCACTGGAATTGTATATTTAAGGTCAATTTGTTTTTCTCCAAATTTAAAGCCATTCCAAAATTTGTGACTATTTCAGTCAAGTCTCTGATGCCACCGGTAGGGAATTATTGATTAGTAATTCCGATATCCCCACCGGTTAAAGGAGTTATTGATTAGTTCTGATTTTTCCACTGGTAAGGAGTTGTTGATTTAGTTCTGATTTATCCACTGGTAGGGAGTTATTGATTAGTAGTTCTTTTATCTCCCCTGGTGTGGGGTTATAGGTTAGTTTTTCTGATATCCCATGGGTAAGGAATTATTGGTTAGTTCTGATTTAATCATTGATAGGGAGTTATTGATTAGTAGTTCATTTATCTTCCCTGGTAGGGAGTTATAGATAAGTATAATTCTGATATCCCCACCGGTTAGGAACTATCGATTAGTTCTGATTTAATCACCGGTAGGGTGTTATTGATTAACAGTTCTTTTATCTCCCCTGGTAGGGAGTTATAGGTTAGTAATTCTGATATCCCCATCGGTAAAGAGTTATCGATTTGTTCTGATTTCCCTGCCTTGATTAGTAATTACCAAGCTTGCATGATTGTCATGGAATGTAGCTTACAGTTGGTAGAGTTTTTCTCTCTTTTCGTTCTCTTAAAGTTGACTTACCTATTCCTCATATAATGCGCATATTCAAATGATCAATGCCCTACGTTGCATCCCTAAGTCCAGAAAGCTAAAGTAAGTTGCACATACCACAAATTGTTTGGGTCAATATTTCTGGATACATACTAAAGGTCATTTGGGCAACTCAATCTCTTTCTTCACATACCATATCCAATCAGCTCAGCCATTCTGAAAAATCCCCCAAATCAGTAACTGTCTGACATGATTCTTTGAATTAGTAATTCCATATCTTGGGCAGAATCAATTAACCTTGAAGGAGGTCTGAAGAATCAGTTCTTAAAAATGTAAATTTGATCTTAACGGTATGTCTTCTGGTTTGTAGGACAAGCAGTTATTTGTTTCATGAACAACAGAATAATCCTGTTCTTTGTCAGTATGGTTTACCCTCATGTGATGTCATACTGGCCCCAATACCATTTAATTTTTGTACCAGCAGGAGATTGAATGCCTCAAGTTGAAATTCATGTTGAAGTTATGTGGAGTGTCCCAGGGACTGTGGTCAGTATATATGCAACGTCTTCTGTTGTGCCTTTAACTGTCTGTTGTACTGGAAAGCTTTACTGAGCCTCATTCTAAGGCAGGATATTGTGTCGGGGATTGTTATTAGTTTGTTCCGAACTGCTTCTCGATTGTAGGGCATCCTCAAACTGTGTACATGTTATGCATACAGTGTATACAATCCTGCAGTTCATTATGTCCTTTATAAATGTTCCTCATTTCAACAATAACAACAACAACGATAATAACAATAACAACAAAATTAAAAGAGATCATTCTTTTTAAACAGTCTTTAACATATTTCATTTGATTAACATTTAGTATAATAAATGTATTTTCACATTAATGTACATGTATGACATGCACATAGAAATGCTAAATTTTGACCTCAAGCAAAAGCAGTACAAAAATTTTATTTTTCATTTATAGTTAATGTTAGTTGGGAGTCAATAGTTCTGGATGTTCTTTGGAAGATCTGGATTTTCCACAAAATATTGCCATAGTACTCTTTAATTAATACTGAAAAGTAAATAATCTACAATATAGATTTAAATCCAAATTGCCAAAATTTTTTAATTAAACAGTTGCCATATATGCCTTGCTGATATTGATTTTACATGTAAAATCGTGATTTCATTTGTTTTGTTTTTTATCCTGGAGGTGTATTTGTCTATTAAAACATGTGGGAATTCATCAATATAATACAGTGGAAATAATGCACCTGTTCCTATATTTATATACAAAAGCAGTTACCATGGAAATACTTGTGTGGAGAAATAATGCATACATTCATTAGCAACTGTACAAAGCATTGCTAAATATGTCAGAAGTACCAAAAGTATTCACTAGCTACAAAGTATGTTCTAGACAATGTGTCAAGTGATGTCCCTCCCCATAAATTTCCCCAATCCTTTCTATCTCCCCCTTTTCCCCTTCCCCTTTTCCTCTTCCTTTCCCTTTCTCCTCCCCATTTTCCCTCCTTCACTTCCCTCCCCTTTTCTCCTCTCCTCTTTCCCCTCCCAACAGTAATGTGTAAGAACAACCTGACAATGTACAAAACCAAATATTTGACTTAAAGTTAACTTTAAGTTAGTTTTTAACTTAAAGGTAATTTTGATATAGTCTGCTGTCTATTTCAAGAATCTTATTTTTCATATATTTGTTTAATATATTTTTAAGGTAGTTAGCAGTCGAAATTTTGATCCTGACCAAGATCATAACACATTAGTATCATTGCTAAAACTTCTATCACAGTGGAAAAGGAAAGGAAAAGGTGAATTAATTATGTCAAATATGTATATGAAATAAAAGAAAAGTGATAAATGTCACAGCTAACCAATGATTGTAGGAAGCAACATAACAAGCCATACACTGTCTCCTTGTAAATGTCTCTGTGAGAAAAGAATGAGAGAACTACTAATTAAATGGGTATACTGTGCATTCTTTGTCAAACTGTACTACTTCTTCTTCTTCAAAAAAAAGGTTCAATGTGTGATTATTCAGAAGTTGAAATTTGATATAAGTTCTGATGAAGTTTCTTTCAGTATCTTCAAGTTATGGTGTAAACCAAGGAAGATGTTCCTGTTAGCATACAGTATAGGTTGCGTCACCTTCAGAAAGTAACATGTTTTTATTCCAATATTAAAATTAAACTCTCAACCTGTGACCCTAGGAATAGTCAGAATTTAAACCTAGTTAGTTTTAAAATCATTACTTTTTCAGGTAGCAGCAGCCTGTTTACATGATCAGCCTGAGTTTTACAGAAAGCAGGGTTCCTGTACCATACACATGGAGGATTGAACAACCTTCAATCCATATCCCACATGGCTGTGTCATACCCATAGTACTGAAAAACAGGATATTGCAAACTGGATTGTTTCAGAAAGAACAATCAGTGATAGCAGGAAATTGAATAATTGGGTCTTATGATTGTTGATGCTTTTTAGAGAAGTGGGTTGATCTCTTGCCCTCAGATGTTGACGAAGACAAAACATCACGAAGATACAAATCATATATATCCATAACTTCCTGACTGAATTGGTTTTAAAAAACAAATGGTGTTTTGTGTTGGATTGTAACTTTCATATGATTCTTAAAATCTTGTTATAATTATAGAAGGGTAGATGTACCTCAATCTAGCTTCCAGATTTACTGCATTTTAATGATTTGAATGTTCTTTATCATTGTAGCTATTTATTAGCTGTTCCAACTATAATTTAGTGCCACAAAAAGTATAATTTTAAAGTTGCTTTTGTTAGGAAACAAGAAGAAGGAGAAACTTTGTCCCTATAATCCTGTATGCATTATTTTCACCCAAAGAGGAGGGTCGCGTGCAGTCTGCTTTGAGTTACCTTGTGTATTATTTTACCTCTAATATGTAAAGAACAATGTAATTAATCAAATTATTAACTTTTAATTAATCAAAAGTGAAACTGTTAACACTTGTAACTTAATATCAGACGTCATAGGTGGTTTCGTCTTGAGTGTAAATTTGAATTGATTGCATCGCTCAATGTCGTTAGGTTTGCAGTCAAATATGTCAGTTAGAGAAATGTTGAACATAGGGCAGGAATTATAACCTTTGAATTTGAAATTTGTCATATATAGGTAAACTTTGACCTTTTTCTGAACATTGACTCAAAGAGTAACCAGAGCCTGGATAACGGCTTTTGCTAACGTAAGAATTGGATATTTGACTTGAATGAATTATCAGATGGCTTGTGGCATTAACTTGCGATGTAAATTAATCCTACTTGTAGCAAAACAGGATTAGTCTACATATGAAACCGCTGTCTGATGAAATGAGCAGATCTTGACGGGCACATTTCAAACAGAAATTATAAAAGAATTCATTAAATAGTGTATAGTATAGTGTAGTATAAATTTACGTCATTAGTATTGCCTCAACAGCTTTGTGATACTTTAGAGAGAATTTGCTAAAGTGACTCTTTGTAAGTACAGTACAACACCGGCCCCCTGGACGTACATACAGCCACAAACAGGAAACTGATTGCAACAGAATTGTTTGCGTTGGCGATATTTTGTCGTCTAGGTCATCCTATATGCTGCTAATGCACTGTTATAAATATGGTGCTAATATTAATCAAACCAGAGTTGATTTCAGCAAATTGTGTCCTTTTCGCGTATAGTCTGGGAGTGAATCGGTTCGGGTGGAACAAAATCCATTTGAACCCTTCGTATGGAAATTGAAAATGAAATTTCTCATTGGGATACTCATTGACAGACTGTAATGTAACAACAATGTGAAAAACAATTATAATAACAGATGGCAGGCAGGTAGGGTACCTTTATGATTACACAGTCATGCAGTTGTCAAGGAAACCACCCTTGAGAGAAAAGGAAAGTAATATATACACATACACATCCTGCTGAGAGCAAATATACATACTATGTTTACATGTTCAGTATCAGCTGCTCATATATAATTAAAGCAAAATACAGTATTAATGTTGAATTCTCATGTCTTTCTACTGTTCGTATGGTAGCATTCAAAGGAAAAAAAAAAGGTTTCTTGTCAAATCATATTAATCATTTCATAAATTTCCTATAAGTTGAGTGACACCCTCACCAATGTTCACAACCAGTGGTAGCTGGAGGCATGCGTAAATGCATAAATTTATGTTATCCTGTCTCTGTTCAAAAGGTTGCCGTAGAGCCAAGATACTACAATTTAAAAGCATTACCACCAACAAATTAACGAGGGACTCGGAGGGAGTAAAATTTGTTTTGTATATATCGAATGGTCACAGAAAATTGGAAGTAGACATGAAAATACTTGTCGAACTTAGTAAGCTACTTTAAGTGAAACAGGTACCAATGAGCATCTCACAATCTTCTGTATATGATAGATGACGATTTGAATGTATGGGAGTCTAACATTCTCTGCCGAATGTCAAACTATTTTTAACTGATGTACGAATTAGACATTTAAACTTTAAATTGGACAGACAGACAGACAGACAGACAGGTGTAGCAGTATTAACAATGCTAGCGTTACAAAGAACGAGGTAGAGAGATAGAGAGTGGTATTAGGACCTAAATTGGTGAAAGTAAATACAAGTTAATAATATGTAGATGATATTGTATTTAAAATGCCTGGGAATGACTGATTCACTTTTAAATTTGACAAGATAATAAAATATCAAAATATGTTTCCTTCAAGCCATAAACACAAGAATAAACAAACAATAACAAATGTGAAGAGAGGAATGATGGCAAAACCATTTTCATTTATCCATGCATGTGGTAGAGGTATTATCTGCTTATAATATCTTCCTTACACAGCTCTATGATTGATTAGACTTCAGCTACTTAGAAAATATCATGTTTCAACCGGCGACTTAATCAATTTTTTAAAGGAAGAGAACCCCACATGCTTGAATATTTTTCTTTATTCATTACTTAGTTTCTATCTTTGGCAGATTTTGGTCTTTGCCTCTTCTTTTTGCCTGAAATGATGAATTTTGTAACATGACCTAATACTGGCATTGATGCTGACAATACATCTACAGACTATTGTAGCGTTAATTAATTAAGAATTTAATTAATTAAGTTGATATTCTTGTCTTTTCCTTCCGTGCAGACGATGAATCTTCGAATTGTCATCAACAACTTTTCAAAAGCTTTGGACCTGAGCAAACAGAACCAAAGGAAGAGAGAAGAATTTTCTGATTTTACAATCTACCAAGAGATTGACGGACCGAAGGATAAGACAGATGTCAAAGATCCATCTAATGAGAACGTTCAGATGGTGGTCGAAGAGGTGCAGAGGTTATACGGTAACGATGTGAGAGCATTTGCCTTGATCATGCTTGAAGTTCTGGAGACGGTACGGCTTCACTTCCTCCCGAAAGAAATGTGTATTCAATTTTCTGAAGACAATTGTAAGTCCCTGGTCCCTGAGATAACCATCCCGCGTCTGCCAAGTGCAGAGTACGAATTCGATACTGCCCCTCCTGCTCCGACGAAGAAGAGGGAATCCGACGAAGGGATAGTAGACTCAGAGTTCAACAGCCATGTGTTTCGGGGAGTGGTGGACAATTTGCCAACGGCAGCAGAAATGAACATCGATAACGATACCCCGAAGAGAAACAGCGTCTGTAGCTCTGACAGCGGAATTTCATCCAACAGGGCTTCCATGAGAAGCAAGGGGAGCAGTGTAGGAAACAGTTTCTCCAAGAAGGGCAGAAAAGTTGAAAAAGGGATGAAGAATAATCCAAAGCCAAAAATATCCAAGCTGAGTCAGATTAAAAGGAGGGCCCTGGCCCGAGAGAGTTCTGCAGAGGTAGAAACTGATACCACAGAAGTTGCCGACAGCTCAAACTCCAGTGTCGAGGAATTGGACCGGGTCGGCTATCTCCCAAATTTCCAGAAAGATCGTAGATCTGACAGCGGGCCCACCTCCCCTCCGTCTCATCCCGTTGGCTACGAACTAAGGAAAGGATCTCTGCCCACCCCGACCATTCATACTAACCCGTTAGGAAACATGCCAAATGTTTACCGTAAAACTGTAAAATCGGCAAACCTCGACGACGGCGGCAACATCAACGACGCGCCATCAGCTTTACCAAGATCTTCAAACTCTTTCTCCAAATTTTACGTGATTCGTTCAAGGGAGGGTCATAAAGGGAACGAGCTGGCAGGTTCCCCTAGGGTGATGAGCAGACATAGGAGTAGCCCCATCCAGGAAATCGTGACCAGTGAGTCAGAGAGCGACACGAGGAGTACACCTGATGATATACCCCTCAGCGCCATCGGAAGGGGTTTTTACGAGGGTACATCTAACTTTAACAGCCTTCCTCGTGGTGGGTCTAAGGTCATCACCACCGAGGATAAACTGATTGAGTCCTATCAATCCGCTACTTCCAGGAGGAAGAGTGACTTTACGACTACCAACATTACTCCAGGGATGGACTTGTCAATGTACGGACAGCACAGCCTGCCCAGAAGACCCAAGAAGCTAACGGATGAGAGGTGTCCATCCAATATCACCAACCGTCACATGCTGCAGTGTCAGGAAATGTTGAGCATCATGGACAGTCTGAGAGCTATCACATTAATGAACCGTATTCATGTGAAAGAGGACTGTCATAAAATGTTAATGAGGTGGCTTGCAACCCAGAAAGCAGACACGTGTTTATACAAACAGGTAAGTCAATCAAAGTGAGTCATATCAGAATCAAATCAAATCCATATTTAATAACAAGTTAGTAAAATATGTATTTTTGCTAAAAATAGCATTTGTTATCTTTGATTTAGTTAAAATTCAAAAATATGTATTTATTAGGAAATTGATGGATTACAGTGATGGTGATACAAGCGCAATGTTGCTGTTATTATTAATTTACTATCATCTTCAGGGGACTGAGAACTCAAAGGGATTTGGAAAGTATTTTAATATCCAGTTGAGAAAAAAATTGGGTGACAGAAAAGCTACCATTTATGCATATATGTTTGTATCTACGGTTCCCCTTTTCCAAGTCCTATTGAAGAAACAGTAAGGTTCTGTACAACAAGCTCCCTGATAGTGAAAATGGAATTGCTTGAATTTTCATTTCAGAGCAAGACGAATGAATCTGAAATACCTTGATCGTGTTATAAACACGATCAAAGGTGAGATGGATATGAAGCAATTAATTTGAGTGACCTAATATCCTGATCTAGTTTTGATAATATTGAACAAGACATATTACACCGTCCTCCAACTGTGTAGCATCAGCAATTGAAGTATCGCTGAATTGGTAGATTAGCATAGTATGCTGTTTCTTCATCAGACATAACAGGAACCATCTAAAGACAACTGCTTCCAGACTTTTAAGTCTAATTGTGTCTGGTTCTAATCTAATTGTATTAAACATATTGGCATTACCTGTTCAATGGTTTCAGGATTACACAATGTTTGTGTAAATTAAGCTTAGAACAGATCTCAGATACATAATATGAATGTGATTACTATAGGCCTATCAGTTTATTACTGTAGTTACAATTTAGCCAAATTTGTGATTAATTTATTTTTGGAATAATTTACAGTATATTCTTTTTTTCGCTGTTATAACCCAGTTATATTTAAAAAACAATAAATTATAAGCAACCAGATCCAGATTTTTAAGGGCAGAGATGCACACAGAGCAGGGAATAATTTATCCAGCATCGCATGGCAAAATGCTATGCAAAATGGCATCGCATAATACTATGTAAAATGGGGGAACCATGCTATACAAGTGCAAAGATTTTGTACACAGGAACCGTAGTATTTTAGAAGAGACAAAGTTCATAGACTTGAAAACTGCTCTGCAAGATTTTCAACACTAAATTATTCCCTGAAGAGAATAATATTGTTCACATATTTTTGCTAGGTAGGTGTAAATTTTGTCGATGCTTATTGCATCCTCCCCATCTATTTGCTCCACCAGTCATGAGCATCAGAATCTGTCACAGTGAATACACATTAAGTGGTGTTTGGCACACACATCCCTACCCCCCAAAAAACCGTAAGAACAGAAAGAAAGATGTAGGACTTCCTTCCCGCTATCACCTGTATCTTGCCTGACACTGGTCTCCCCCACCAACAAACATAACAAATGTTGAATGGAACAGTACTACATTGTAGTACTCAAGTTATTGACATATGCTATGCATTACGTGGATAATTACTCTCAATATCAGGTGTCAAAGCAGATTGCAAAAACATGGCCAAGGGAATGGAAGGAAGTCAAGCAATGTTATACCTATCGCAATATCAATGTTTTCTTTGTGCACACCTGCTTACCATGCACTTCCTTTTCATTCGTCTTTATCTTTACCGACTCTAAACCGCACTTTAAAGCGGCTGTTAAAGCAGCTGTTTGTATCAATTTATTTTGCTAAAAATATCTGGCATTTAAATTGATACTAAAGATGACATAAAATATGTGCGAAGTAGCTCCAGGAGATACAGTCAAGTTTAATATCAAATAATGAAGTAGTGAAAGTTTCATTACGAAACCTTTGAAAATATTTGATCTAAATTTTGGTTGCATGTTAGGGTGATCAGTATTTCTGGATGATGAAATTTGTAGACTCAAAAGTTTTCTTTAATTATTTTGTAAACTTCATACAAATGGTTCAAAATAATTGTTAGTTTGTTTCAATCTTGATGTCATTTAGTCTTGACAAATTCTTGTGATAGAGCTACCAAAGAAATTGCCAAAAACTGGCGACCGGTAGTAAAATGTTGCTTTAAGCTGTTGGAATATTTCTACCTCCATCTAATATTGGTTGTAACTTATACCACCGCAAAAACGTCAAACATCATGTGAATGGTCAAACCATGTGTTTACAGGTGAGAAGGATTTCCTCTAATGGGATACTGCCACCTCCTAAAACATAACATTATACTATTGCAACCTTCAGAACCTTTGCCCACAATGTGACAATTAAAAGTTAATACTTCTAAATTCTAGGAATACTCTAGATCATGTAGTCAGATAGGAAAAGAAAAATATACAAAAACAGCTGGTTAACCAAACTTTTGTATTTTAAATTAAATTTGGACACAATATTCATGAAACTGGTGACATGTTGATGCTGTACTTTGAGTTGGGTTGTATTAAACATTGTAACATTTATACACTAAGGACTGCAATTATATGATCATTTAGTTACTCGTAATTAGAGTTTATAGTAACTAGTTAATTCGATGTAGAACATTCCATATCTGGAACATGTTGCTTTAATTAAATTCATTTGCAAAGCGTATGATGGCTAATTATCATCATTCTTGGTGATATTTTGGCGGACTATTAACAGATTAAATTTTGAAGTACCTGGTCTGTCGTCGTGGAGTAGTCATACATTGTACCACCTGCAGATTAGATTAAATTCGACTCGAAAATGTAGCTTTAGTACTGGATTATATCAATTGACCCTTAACTGCAACGCAGAGAGTCCTACTGTGCAAAATTCACACTTCAGTATTGACCATTTTGAAACCTTAGTTAATATTTCACTCACTAGAT
This sequence comes from Apostichopus japonicus, assembly GCF_037975245.1. NCBI lineage: Eukaryota > Metazoa > Echinodermata > Holothuroidea > Aspidochirotida > Stichopodidae > Apostichopus > Apostichopus japonicus. The sequence continues at coordinate 4,989,142 of NC_092568.1, read as the reverse complement.
CTCTCATTGTACAATGAAGAAAACGATAGTTCTCACTGTATTACTGTATAGGTTCAACTTCTGATGGCGTAAGTGTGTTACAGATAAATATTCAGTCATGAATCCAAACCCAAGTCAATTGGAAAAATTTCCAGTCCTTTCAATGAAAAAAAAAATCAATAAACAGAAATAAAAAAATCAATAAAGGGCAATAAGGAAGGAGATAAACCAAATGGCATTATTTGTTAAGTTGGGAAAAAATTGCCGTTTGGAAATATTTTAGCGTACTTTCCATGGCAGCAAGATGTATTAAATTTGGTATATATTGCTGTCTGTAAATTTGTTTTGTTATGTAAATCTGTGCAGCCTTAATGGTTCAAACACCATTGAGTATTATTCCTAATGGGGGAATACTAGTAGGCTGGTTGCAAGTACAATAATGTAAAGTACTGATATATTGGTAAATCAATTACACAGAAGCTATTGAAATTTGAGGGCAGAAAATTCTTCTTTTTTTCTCTTTTAAAAAAAAAAGGGCAGAAAATTATTGTATCTTAATTGTCATTGGCAATTGGATATGCTGTAAGCATTACTGTCTCTAAATTGTATACCAGCAAATACAATATGCTAAGCATATGAAGAGGCCTTTAAGTTTGTCATACAGCAAGCTTAAGTGGCACAGCATCTTGGGTAATCTCATTCTTCTATTATCAACAGAGTGATTCTAATTGATGACTATAAAATGCACATAGAAGTTAGTTCTTTTTAATTTAAAAATACATAAAATTTGTATTTAAAATAACTAATTGGACTATATTGATTAGCTAGAGTTAATTTATTATTTAATTTTTTTTATTCCTTATAAAGGTAACAGACTTAATTTGCCTTCCTCACACCGTAAACTATCAATCAATCAATCAATCAGAAGACATTTATATAGCGCCAAAGTCAACATAAATTGTTCAAAGGCGCTATTAGCCTTGGTCATTGGTAACTTGTCACACCCACACACCAAAGTGTGCGCAATTCAATCAATCTCTCCTGGGGCACCACAGTGCACCACAACCACGTGTCCCCCGGGGGACTTCCCATAGGGTGCAGCCAGAAACCGGCGCACGCAACTATATTTACAAGTTACCTCGCAAGTCCCCATTTATACACCTGGGTGAAGTGAGGCAATGGAGATAAAGTGCCTTGCCCAAGGACACAACGCAATGATCTGGCCAGGGCTCGAACCTGTAATCCTTAGATCACCAGTCCACTGCCTTAACCACTTGACCACAACGCCCTCCGATGTAAACTATGTAAAATATGATTTTGCAAGGACCACCCAGTCAGAGTGTCGATGATATCATTTTTTGCTTTATAATTACTGTTATTGTATTAAATTGCTGAAGATATCAGGGAATAATTTATCCAGTAATTGCATTCCCGAAATCCTATGCAAAATAGTCAAATTACGATACTAGTCCAAAGATGTAGGGCAGTTTTTTGGTTTTTTCACATAGGAAAACATAGTATTTTATAAGAGACAAAATTCAGAGTCCTTAATACTTCTATACAAAGTTTAACTGTTTACCAAATGAAATGAATTGTAATTATTTTAAGACAAACACTGTATGTTATTAGTCAACACTGCTTAATACAGATACATATACTGCAATTAACTCGTGATTTAAGGGAAATTTACTTGGCTCCTCCCTCACCTGTCTCCCACTCCACATCTGCACTTTCTCATCTACCTAGCTACACATCGGAACGTTGTAGCACTGCGCCCTTACTCCCTGGGCACCGCCCACTTACATCCCTTTTCGAATCTACCACCTAAGAAGGCAACTACACGATTTGTGAACAACATTTTGCTTAGCAATTTTCAACCGTTTTCTACGAGGTTTTGGAACTAAATCTTGGATCTTGGGACGCAGGAACAGTTTTCCTACATACACTAGAAAGAAGTCATTTCAAATATATAGAACTGATTTACAGATTTAGATAAAAAAAAGATTCAATTTGCCACAAGTGTACAAAGAAACATTGAATATTCCTGTAGTACATTGATCACATACTGTGGCGTCTGCATTGTAAAACAATGTCAAAAGAAAAAAAGGTCTTTATTGATTACAGTTTCAGATTTCGTTGTCATAAATTGATGACTGACTGTAACATGCATAATTAGATATGCAGCGAACCATCTATTATGTGCATTCATCATGTTTATATAACATACTCTTGAACGGTAATCATTATTGCTGATGATATTTCGCTGTAGTGGTCTATCATGCAGTCAATATAATTGGTAACGATCGTGTCATGTGAATCATAGAACCTGACTGCAACATTTTTTTGATTGGTTGTCATGGTTTCTCGATGAGTTAATGATTTTTTTCTTTTCTGAAACTGTTTTAAATTTCGGATCATTTATCTGAATAATGAGGTTGAAATCCATTCCCTTTTCGATCTTTGCATGTATCTGATGATACAGTTTAAGATTTATCTTGGACTTAACATCTGTTCATTTTCAAGTTTGGGTGCTGGATATTTGGTATTACAGGGAGATCACACTAAAGCACTGGTCCCCAGTGATGTACCTGCTTGTACATGACTGGGTCATTCAGGCTGTTGTTCTTTACTGTAACAATGCCAACAAATTAAATATTACTTCAATAGGCAACTGTTCACGATTCAGTCTCTATGGGAGGGCTGAAGAGTTAACCATCTTCTTGATAGATATATCAAAGACCTGTGAACAAGAAAAAGCTCCTCTCTAATCCTCCCACACCCTCCCCATTCAAAAAGAAATAAAGGATAATCAGATCCCAAACCCCTCCTTCATTTCCAACAAATCTCTCCTCGTTAATCACTTGCTAGGTATTTTATAGAGGTCATAGCATGCATTCCACACTACCCCTCCCTCTAAAAGAAGGCCACAGTGTTTTATGGAAACAGTAGGAGCAATGTTTTCTGCTGCAGCTATATACTGTAGCATTGTAGTAACTTATATAAAGCTATTCATTCTTGTGTAAGAAAAAAATTAATCATAGGCCATTCGTTAGGGCCAATTGCTAAAAGCCATGCAAGAAGCTCTATGCAAAGTTATATCAAGTGGACAATTATGTGAAATACTTCAAAAGTAAATAACCCTTCAGAGTAGGCTTCAAATTAAATGAAATCTACCAGCTTTTTTAAAACCTTCTATGTCTCTATATACCCTCCTTTTACATCGATTATATTGTTCAAAGTAAATGCCAACATGACAAGATCATATGGAATTCTCTTGAAAGATTATTCAAGCAAAATACAATCAAAATAAAATGCTTTACGTTTTCAATTTTTATTTGTTTTTTTTGCAGATGACGCAAATATTAAAGAGTGCTTGGGCGAGAGAACCACCATACATTGCTGGTATCATCTTCAGAAAACTAGACAACTGTCTAACAGAAGTGGATCTTTGAGAAGATATAATTGCGCAGAACATTAGATGTTTGCGTCCGAGGCACACAAAGTCTTCTTTGAAGATTGTGGGAGATTAGTGGACTACCGCTGTTGACGAGTGTCCTGATGCTGCCCTCTATCCTAGCTATGAGACCGGAGGAAATGACTAGAGCAGTGTCATACCATACATGGCAGAGGATCCTTTCAATCATAATCTTCTCCTACAACAACAAATAGAGAATCTATATGAAGATGACTTGGTTGAAGAGGTTTTTAAACCAGATGGGATTGAGAAAAACAAAACAAAAATTGCCCCATGCATGGTTATCTTTGTTAGGATCTCCCTTTGCAGTCGTGTCCGTCAGACTTCCTTTGGAAAGCAACCAAGCATAGGACTAACAAATGATCAAGTGTTTACAGAAGGATTTGAAGATGACTCATCTCATATTTATCTCTTTGAAGGATAAATACAATTCACTATTTCAAGGGTAAACAACTCACCCCCTCCTCTCAATCTCCCCTCTCTATACAATATTTTCAGCATGGTTCAAGTCATATTGGAGCTAAGCCTTCCAACAACTTAACCAGTAGATACACTTGGTAAAACAATGACCATCAGGTCAATGTACTGTTGTGATGATGATGATGATGATGATGATGATGATGATGATGATGATGATGATGATGATGATGATGATGATGATGATGATGATGATGATGATGATGATGATGATGATGATGATGATGATGATGGTGGTGGTGGTGGTGGTGGTGATGATGATGATGATGTTGACATTGATGATGAAGATGATGATGATGATGATGGTGATGATGGTAGTGATGATGATGATGATGATGATGATGATGATGGTGATGATGATGATGGTAATGGTGATATGATGATGATGATGATGATGATGATAACCCTAAAATGACTCAACCTAGTTGAAGGAATAAAATAAGGAAGAGATTGTAATGTAGTTTGATTGCCAAATTATAAATTATTAAATCATGAATCATTTTTAACCATCAAAGTATTATCGTATTCTTCTTTTGTTAAAGTCAAATCATTTCAGTCTTTCAGAATGATGGGATAACTGTATTTGACTCGATCCCATCCGCAACTATTACCATCGCTTCAGTGGGTCAGACACTTTATGAAAACACTGTTGCAATCATAAATTATTTAATTATTATTCCTTCAAAATGAGGCGATTATTGTATAACTCAATCCCATCCACAACTATTAGCATCAGTTCAGTGGGTCAATTGCTAGTACTTGGGATTTTTTACGCATGCTAACATTGGGACAATAATGATCTTTTCCACACAGCATATGGATATAAACAGAACCTGTGTACATAGCAATATATGCTTCCCAGCAAAGGAGCAAGCATTGCAGATCAAATACAATGTTACAACAGAAAGAATCAATTTGGTGTTTTGTAATTGTTTCAAATTCTCAGAGAAAATATAACTCCAACAGAGGAGTTCAAGTTTATCGAACAGAATGGACTTCTTTGTTATTGGTTCAAACTACAATAAATTTGCATATTTTGGTGGAACTACTGCATTAATTATTTTCACTTAATTAATGATTTATGTTGATATTAAATATCAATATTTAATTAGATCCTCGTTTAATTAGCAGAGTTGAAACTGTTCATGTGCGGGTTGGAGACTTCTGGCGGCATTGTTGGGATCAAATGATTATATTCATACATATTTAATTGTCTGAAATACAAAGGCCCTTTCTGAAGGAATCTGGAAGCATTTGAGTCTACATTCTTAATAAAACAATAAACTGATAATTAAGGTTTAAAACCTATAAGTATATGAATATTTTGTAATAGTAATTAATAGTTAATATTTGATGTTATGTTTAGTGAGCGAGTAACTTTTGGTTGAATTTCAAATATTATTTTCTTAAACACATTTATTGCATGCTAAAGAACACTAATGATGGCCAGAGTACGAGAAGCTTTATTTGCACTTTAACCAAAGGAAAATACATTATATATAGGTTTTATGGATAACTTCCAGTTACACAGTAGTCCAATGTCATCATAGGTACAATCTGATTATATTGTAGTATTTTTGGTAGTATTCTATTTAGAAGCAAAATATTAATTTTAATCAAAGACCAGTTGGAGAAAGTAGCAACATTATAATATATGCCTCTCATGCACACTCCTCCCCATATATTTAAAGTTAAGAAGACAAAGCAAGTGTTTACAATGGTTTAATTTATGCAGTGAACTAGTGAAGTTGTCTACAGCATTACCGTGTTCGGAAAGATTAGTTTTAAACGCTGCAAAAAAGTCATGTGAAGATGGATATTCAAAATACATTGGTTGTTCACTTGTACATATACAGAGTATGTGAAAGAAATGGGAAATTAATTGTTGGGGGAGCTGGAGAAAAGGGACATATTACCACAGTCTCCCTTGAGTATGTGTTGATGTTATAGTTGAATGTGTTTTATTTATTTCCTATTGTTTTTTGATGTTTAAATGTTTATCAAATGTTTTACAATGAATTATATCAAAATATTACAGGATTCTCTTCTTGACCTGTCACAGTAATGTTCTTTTAGCTGCTGTAACTGGTTTACACACTAAGTTTGACAATTCCAACCTGCTTTTATGACCTTGTAATGATTGCCTAATTTGATATTATGGCAGGATTTGAGCATTTTGACAGCAATCGCCATTTAAGTTTACCATCTGTTAATCTCTGTGAATAAACCGAAATTTAGATTGCCTGTATATTTAGATTAGAAATGAACAAAATAAATATGAGTTTGGAATATTTCTGAAGGATAATGTAAAATAATCCACCAAATATATATACATAATTGTATACTATGCACATTATAATATTAAAGGCTTTCTTTGTCAAGGTGCACGAGAAGAAAGAAAAAAAGAAAAAAGAAAGGTATCCTGTACATTTATGGGAAAAAAAAGTAAAGGAAAAAAAGATATTTGTACACTGAGAAATAAAAAGATACATAAATTCAAGATGAATGTTCGATTTGTTTCCTTTTTGGTTGTTTTATTTGTCCCCTCATAACAACATGGGAAAGCATTTTTTTCATGCATGCATTGATTACATATATATATATTAATGTACAATTATTATTAATTTTTTTGTTGATGTATTTACAAGTAAGCTACTTACAGATATTATATAATTTGAGACAATATTCACAACATGACTGTTAGCATGCAATCCTAAATATCACAACATATGGCACACATGGTTTGTGTTCATAGTGGTCAATTGCATACTTGTAGTTACCCACTTTTGACAAGGTTTTCATTCATAAAAATGTAACACAGCTTAAAAGAGTAGTCCAGGTCAAAATTCCTTTTTGATATGTTAAAGAAGAACATAATCTAAGCATTCTGGTGAAATTTGCATTCAATTTCTATGTTCCATTTTTGATAAGATTGCTTAGATTATGTTAATTTTTAACATATCAAAAACAAATTTTGCCCTGGACTTTTCTTTTAAATACCAGAACGTATATGTCTTCAGACTATGCAAAACCATACCTTTTTTGACTTTTGAAGCAATCGTTTTCAGACAGATATCCTATATATATCTCTTTGGTTTTTGAACAATACAATCATTGTTACACACAGATGAAAAGATCTTTTTATTCCAACTAAGAGCACCATCTTGATCCTTTTGTGTACCTGAAGGAACTATGAGTCACTAATAATGTATTTCATACAAAAAGGACATCCACCAAAAACAACAAACTTATTCGAAAATTCCTTGTCTTTGTGAAACATGATAATTATGTATAGGTCTGAGCTTCACTTCTTGTGAAACTTGAGCTAAAACCATACAAATAGTATAAACGAAAGAAGTTTATTCCTTCTTTTGAGTTTGAGTTTGACAAATGATATTTAAACTGATCCCAATAGTCCTTGGTCCATTAGTTCAGTTTGCTTGTAACATACCTCATTCAAACCTGATTTGGTATCCATAGCAATTCAAAGCCTTACATATAAATGAAAACAAAGGAAAAACACAACTCAAAACACTGAAATTACCAATTAAAAAGAAAGCATTCTTGGTTATACAACCATCAACCTTACGTATGTGATATACATTCAACAGATTTCAAGCTGCTGAGTATTGGTGAATTTTACCAAAAAGAAAAATGAATAAGGAAACACACTATGTGATATGTACATCATCATGTAAGCTGAAATTTGGGAAACTATATGCAAAACACAAGATGACAAATAAACTAAACAATGTGTATATTTTTCCCCTTTTTGCCTTCTTTCTTGGAAGAGCACAAGCATTATCAGGAATCTATTTTAATAAATTTCAAAGAAGGATGCATTTCTTAACCACTTTTTACACCTCACCACTCCTCCACATGAAGTCTTTGAAAATATTAAGAGTATCACATGATTTCAAACTTGTCAAAGTTGTGAAATGACAAAAGATTAAGATAATAAAGAAAAGGAAAGTGGAAACAAACAGAGCCGAAAATTATTTATTTTATTTTCCGAACTGGATACGAGTTTTCAATCACTTTTCTTCCACAGCTTGCAAAGAAAACCACAAAGGCAAAGCAGGATGTTGAATTTGACAGAGCAAGCAAAAAATTACCATACACAGGAAATAGTTCAATAGACGAAACAAAACAAGTCGAACTTTGCATGGTTCAACCTTGCATTAGTAAGCTGGTTAATTGCTTAATCTGTTTTAGTTCAATGACTCGTACGATTGCATTCTTCCTTCCACTAGCATCAATCACTTCGACTAAAAAAAATCCCCAAAGGAATATTAATTAAAAGGTTGCATAATAATGGTCAGAAGTGATCATGAAATCCACACATTTCCACATTCAAAATCACAGTTCTTTCTGGTAGCAATAGCATGTCTATTCACAAACGGATATCTAAAGCTTTTAAGGTTTTTTTTCCTAAGCTTTTAAGCTTAAATAAGGACCTTATTTTCTAATTATATGACTGGCATCTAAATTTAACAAACAAAGGGACCAAATCTCTCCCCCTGTCTATTAATGATCATGTGACACTCTTGATGTACCTGGCTAGGTTCTTTTGAGTGTACTCCAGTCAAAGTCTAGGTAATTTGAGGATGACTTGCTTCTTACTATAAATGAGATGTTTATACTTCTCTTTTTTCTTCTTGCATTGCACTCTTCCACATCCTGGAGAAGTGAATGAAATTGCAAACAGGATTCTCATTAATGCACATCTTACGTTTCAAAACATTTTATCGCCAGAACATTAATCGTCAAAAGATTAATTGTCGAAACCTTCTCGGTTGATTAATCACAGGATGCTCCAAAACTCACAAATGTCAGAAACCAAGAAATGAGAATCTCAAAGCTGAGAATCCACAGAGAGTTTTGAATCATCTTTATGGAGGATGAGAAAGAAACTTGACATTTTGGGAAACTGTCATCAAAGACCGAAGGGAATAACTGAAGAAATGCTTTTGTGTTTTAAACATACAGTAGATTCACTTTTTAAAAAAATTCATCCCATCAATTTTTGAAATCTTAAATTAAAGAAAATGAACATCAAACATGATAAATGACACTTTTAGGGAAGATAGAACCCCCCCCCCCACCTTCAAATCAAACATTCAAAACATGTTTACTGTTAGAATACAATGTGACTCATAATTTACCATATTTGATTCTGCAACTGAGAAGTTCCTTTCAAATGAACAGACCCATAGAAAAATTTACATTTATGTTTTATTGTAGACACATTAGTGCTGGACATTTAAAGTGAGTTTTTACAGTCATACAAACAGAGCTCTTGTTTTTAAGCTTTCCTGTTGATTAATGGGAAATGAAATGTTATTGTAACGCAAAATTGAATACTTTTATTATAAAACGTGAAAGGAATTATGGCAATGAGCAAAAACTAAGAGCAAATGATGACATGTTGCACACAATGACTATATAATGCCAGAGAAAAGACTGGAAAAAGTTGAGAAACCACTCAGACGTGCCTATAAAAAACTAATTTGCTGATGTATTGTTTTTTACTAGCTGCCATGAAAACATTTTTTTTGTGTGTCAAGCAAGCAATGTTGAGGCAAGAGACATTACTTCTGAAATTCATTGTCATCAATATTGCCCCCCACCCCCAAAAATGTGCTGAATAGTCAGGTAATAGTCACCGATGCCCAACCTTCACATGCATTTTTACTGCCACTTTAATGTGAATTATCCACTCTGAGATATTGAATCAACTATTTTAATACTTCTTCAAGTCTGGGAATGAAATTGAGGATCAAAACCTTCTGGAAAAGTAATTTGTTACCTTGTAGCAAGTTTTGGTGGATTAAAATTTGAGGCTAATGCTGAAGACCCTTAAGTCGTTATTTCAGGAGATATAAAAAACAAAAAGGAGAAAAATATATGGAAAAAAAAGAAAAGAAAAGAAAAGAAAAAAACCAATGCTATTTCTTCTTGTTGCATCACATAACTTTCATATATGGGAGACACCAGTATTTGTATTTATAAGTACTTGTTTAGAGCTTTGAAATAAATACGTTTTACATGTGAATATTCAAGGACTTGGAATCAATGAAAGGCATCATATGGAATCAAAATTCTCTTCTTTATTAAATTTCAAACTTAATCATTATCTCATCTTTTTAAAACAATAGTCATTATATGTCATGGACAGCCTTTTTACTCATCAGAAATGTACTCAGCATATTTTGTACATTTGAATATTAACCTATTTCTCTTGTTTCATTTGGTAGTTTTTGTGTGGTTGTATCCCTCCCCCTCTACCTACACCTGTAGCTTCAAATAATTATCAGGATGTATGAGGTGTAATAAATTAATCTTTGGTCAAAATAGAATAACCCTGTATTTTTGCTAAAACCAATACTGAAAAGTATATTTCTCTCCAAGGTCATCATAATACAATTCATAATTTTGCAAATGTAACCAGAGCTAAGCAGTTATAAATTGATACAAACACAGCGTTTCACTGTATTTGCCATTCATCGACATAGTTGACATCAGTAGATAATTAGCTGACCCACTGATGAAAATACAAACTATTGCTAAAGGTTTTTTCATATGGAAATTTGGTAAGCCACGGTTTATCTGCTTTGGAAGGGCCTTGGCAAAAATGTTAATGTGTTTTTAAAACAGCAGCAGACTTTCCTTGGGATATATGAGATGTTTTGTTAAATTACAACACTGCTTATGTACATGCTTGGTGAGATATACTGAACGTAGGTTACCTGTTTCAATATTCAAATATTGTTAACCGATAGGAATTGTACAATGGATTATAAAAAGGAGGGCTGACCCTGGATAGAGGAGAGGGGGGGGGGGGAATGAAGCAGGTTAAAATCCTTTACCATCATCAGCATTTCTCCCCCTCCAATTCCCTTTCCCCAAATGAAGTAAAGTAAAAGTCCCTGCTGTTCAACTACAAACAAACTTTGTTACCACCACTCCAGACCTTGAAATTTCAGGTATTTCCTGGCTAGATGCCAGTGGATTTGTACTAGCAAACAAATGGCACCTGAGTTTTAATGTCGGTAAACATTAAGAACATACACTCATGTTATGTTTGTTAACAATCGTTAGCACAAAATACCAGCATGATTTCCATAGCTAACATAAGCCTGGCATGTCTGCCTCAAATCAGCAAATATTATTCATCAGCTTCTACAATGACTAACCTAATGTGTATGCCTGTATGGTAACAATGGGAAATACCAGTGAGAACTCAACTTTATCCAGAAGATTTTTCAAAGCACACTTGCACTGTTTAGCAAGCGGATAAAATGGTGATATTTTAGGCCAGTCCCCAGCAAGCTATTGCCCTTTAATATTGAGAATCATTTTTCTCTCTCTAATTCCTAAAACCTCAATGTTCAGGAACAATTTTATGAATGTCAAGACAAACTATTGTTGATCAGTTTTACTACTTTAGAAGCAGGCTAAACTATGCGGTACGCTGATGACACACTGATATTTGGTGCACGGACGATTAGAGTTAAATTAGTTGTTTAATGAAGAGGTACGTGAGGAGACACATATACACAATACACTTTCTGTGATACAGACAGTCTCAAGTTGACACTTACATGTCTACGCAAGAGTGACCACATGCACTACTGACATACTTGAACATACCTGAGCTAACATACGACAAGTTCTCCATACCTCAGTTTTACTCTCACACCCTTTCTCTCTCAGACGACTATCACGTCACAGATTTGCCAGGATTCAGAAGGGAACTAACCATCTGAGTAGAGTATCACGTCATCGTACGATAGACCACATGCAAATGATTAAACAAATTATCTTGAAATTCTTCAAACCTGTACTTTTCACACCCAGTAACCTCTGATACAAAATGAAAGTGTGATATGGACTCTAGGACAGTTTACTTAAAGAAGTAACTTATTCCACGAGTATAGCACCAGACACTAAACTTATAGATATGCCTATATGCATGAGGGGATACTTTAAAATTTCCCCCACCTTCAGTTTCATTATAAACAACACCTTCGAGAACAAACAGAATGACGTCAGAAAGTGAGGCATTCGCACCAAAGAGGAACTACTGTTTTAGTGAAAGTTTCAGTTTTAAGACGTATTTGATTTCATCAATAGCATGGTTTGGAGGAAGCAAAATGCCTATAGAAACCTCTGATATGTTATTAACCTTAATAGTGCACCAACAGGATGAACTTAAAAAAGTAAACTCAAAAGTGAAACCATGACAAATGTCTTTGGCAAATGAAGAGCAAAGTGCTTTTGTTTGCAAAAGTATATTCAAAGCAACCTTTCATTACAATGAAGGAAGCTATCAATGGTTTGCACAGAGAAGGAAGCCCTATACTATAAAATGAACCACCGTTCAATTCGACAAATGAAAGTTTCTCATGATGAGACGTGAACTATTGTATACTGGGCACTAATGAACTACAGACAGATACAAACATGAATATATACATACACATATACAAAAACGCACCCATACATGCACAAACACACATACATACACACCGTACCGCCATTCAATCCGGCAGACTAAGGGAAGATTCTCATAATGGACGCGAACTACTGTATACTGGGCACCAATGTTCTACACACAGATACAAACTTGAATATATACATACACACATACAAAGACGCACCCATACACGCACATACAAACACACGCACACAGACAGACAGTAATGTAATGAACATGATATTCAGACAGCAATGCACTGGAAATGATGTTCATACAGCAATGCACTGAAAATGATATAATAACCAGCAATGTACTAACATGTTGTTCATTTAGAATAGTACTTGCTTTCTGGGATTGAGAAAGCAAAAATCTGGGGCAGCCATTTATAAGAGTAGCATCGGTTGTCCTTTCGATGAAATATTGCAACTCAGGTGAAAAGACGACAACAGTTGGATTGTCTTAAAATTAGTGTTGTGGTCAATGGAAAGCCAATGGACATGCGCTTATGACAAGCTGCTAATTCCCAGAGGTTAACTGACATTGTAAAGTCCTGACAGAAGGTGTCTTGATAAAATACTGTAAACCTTCTACTTTGACTTTTAACTTAAAATAATAGTTTAAATAATACAAGACCAACATGCATGTGTTGTTGTTCAAATCCTGACATGCTTGGTAAAAGTCTCGTTCATGTGAACATTGAGAAGGGCGGTGATGCTGAGGGAAGGGAGGTGGGGTGGTTCTTTCTCAATAGTTATTAATCACAATTATTAATGCTCACAATTAATGTACTGGATCGTAACAGAAACTTTAAATACACAAGGTATTAGACTGAGCATACCTCATAATTTACCACAGTTATTTTGTCACATTACTAAAGCAGAGCTAAAGTATTCCGTTCCAAACAAGAATCAAGCTATAACATGTGCACCTAGTATCCATCAATTTCAGTCATCACTGATTCTGACTTTAGGAACACTAAAACCCCCATACAGAAAGGAGGAACATGCTATTGTTAAATTGATGAGAGGAATTTATAACGCTGAGCATTTACCGGCAGCAGTCCCTAGGAGATTTTTAGGTCTCTAACTAGTTGGAACATGGAAGTATGGTCAGGTTAATACTTCCATGGTCTGAAGGCACTGAGGTAAACCTATTTAGAAATGCATCTAATAATTACTTCATATATATCTAATTTTCCATTGTAGTTTAACAGATATCATACTTTCACAATATCTAGAAGTCTGCCATATTCTACATCAAAGAAATGCTGGACATTCCCGTGCAATAGCAAAAAGCCGGACATGTGCAGTCGACTGTGCACTAGTGTAGGATACTAAACGAAATAAAGAAGAAGTCGAGTACAGCCCGTGGAGGTCTATACATATACATATACCCATACACACATGCACACACACACACACACACGCATACTGTGTTGTACCTAATTTCATTCTTGTTCTGTTCTTGTTCATTTAACGTACATACGCCTTCAGTTATAGCTTTCTGCCAGCGAACGTCACACAAGTATGAAACAATTTTCACCACACAGTACCTCCTGTCAATACATCAAGCTCTTTGAAATGGAGACTGGGTTTACTAGTCTGCAGCCTTAATCATGTGATATTTTGTTGCTAAAGGTCAAAGGGCGGACAGACCCCTTGGAATACCCTGGACATGAACACTCTTTTATTTGTTAAAGAGTTGTTGATCACGGCCAGGTTTTAATCTGCTGAATAATACAGAAATGATAACAAACTATAAACCTAACAATTTAATTTGAGCAGTAAAGGTGATTAAGGATACCGGGAGAACGATAAAAAAATTGGCACGCAAAAAGACAATGTGAGAAGGAATGGGCAGGCGCTGCAACAATGTTCATCATGGCGAGTAGAGTCCTGCAGCTGACATAATATTTAATATTTTAAAATATTAGAACAAGGAAGCGGCAAATTTGATTTTGAAATTCAGTAAGTAGTACCCAAGTTTCTGGAGTATTGTTAGAAAGATGGACACAGATATAATACTCACTCAAGTAGGGGAGGGGGTTGGGAGGGGGTTGGGAGGGGGTTGGGAGGGGGTTGGGTGTCTATGACCTTCACACAAACCACCAAATGCCAGGTTAGCATATTTACTTGGCAGAGTAAAATAACATAGCAAAGAAAGGTAGGGAAAAAGAGTCAACAGCTTCTGTTTTACAAGTCACCTTTGAGAATGAACAAGAAAAGTGAACCACAATATCAAGACTGAAAAAGCTCTCTGACATAAATCCAAAACTGTGATTTGCTCATCAGAAATTATATAACAAAATGTTTGAAACAAAAAATCAAACCCATGAGGTGTTTTCTGCAGAATTTTTAACTTACAAATCATCAACCGCTCAGTTAAAACTTTCTGTACTTTCAAGGAGGATTTACGAGATTTAATTCTTATTAAATATAAAGAATTATGTAAAATTTGTGAAAATATACCAATATATCACATCCCATTTAATTTTTTGAACATGCAGGCCTTGAAAAGACCATGTTTGACTTAGATAACCTGATTTCAACTAAGCAAGGGTGACATCTATGAACTGAACAGCAAGATAAGTGTTGTATTCAGCTAATATGAGTAGTGAAGCCAACTTTGCATGTACTTTTCACACAATCAACAATGATAATCACATTTTTAGGTTCATTTCCATTCACAAATGTAACAAAGAAATGTCACAACCTACAGTGTGGAAAACATTGAGCACTCAGAAACAGTCTCTCAGATGTTTCAAAAGTTATTCTACTTTTTGGAATCAATATGAAATCTAATATAACAACCCAAATAAATTCATGCAATTAAACAGACAGGACTTGGTGCGAGTCCATCAACAGACTAAATTGATTTCATTCAAACTGAGTAAGAAACCTTCGGGTGATAAATTAAAGTTTACTCCCGGGTCCAAGAGCATACCTGATGGTCGTAACTGGTAATTAATGGGTACTTTAGAAAGGATGATCTTCACCTGATCTTGTTTCATGGTCTGTATCTCGTTGCTTTACATCCGTGCCAGATCGACTGTAATTAATGGGTACCATAGAAAGGATGATCTTGGCGTGATCTTGTAACTGGTAATTAATGGGTACTAAAGAAAGGATGATCTTCACCTTATCTTGTTTCATGGGCTGCCTCTCTTTGCTTTACATTCGTGCCGGTTCGACACCCGGTTGAATCAGTTTCTCTGGCCAGTGCTGGGAGGAAAATTTAATGTTATGGGTGGTGTGGGTGAGGGGAGAGCATCACCGGTGTCAGGGTCGGAATGCTTGCTCTGCGGTGGGTCTGTTGGATTGGCGGGACATTCAAAGTGTACACAGTGAAAAACCTGTAATAGAGACAGAGAAATTTAATGTGTGAAAACAATGAAGTTTGATAACAATATTAGCATATCAAATCCAAAACAAGGACACTTTAAAAAAAAATTCATTCTTAGTAAGTTTAACAGAAGTATTGCAACACCTGGTCCAACTACGACACTCACCTAAACTTTGTCAAGAAATGAACCTTGACTACTAAACAATTAATTAGCCTCTCTTTGACTACTAAGCAATTAATTGGCCTCTCTTTGCTCTTTTCCATTGTCTAAAATTTCCCAGTCAATTTGTCGGTAATTCATGTAGTTGTTCTATTAAATAGCCGTATTGATTCTAACAATGTCTGTACCTAAGACAATTGCTCATATCAGCAGTCATCACAAGCAAAATAAGAAAAGGAAAAACAGAACTGAAATTTTCAAAATGGTCAGCTCAATTTGAAACTAAGAAAGATACTTGCCTTCTTCACATTACTATTGCTTTGGAAGCAGGTATATTGATTGTCAGATTAGCTTTTCACAAAAAGTCATTTGAAAATTGGTTAGACTGCTCTTGGGAAGGGTACTAAAGATAAACTGGACCCTAATTCATACGTAACAAAGTCTGAAATTGTCAGACAAATTTTGACAGACATATTTTGACATACTTGATAAACACACTTTGACATATGATCATCATAAAATTGCTTCTAAGAATGAACTACAAGGGATCAATAATATCACAAACCGATGTTCAAAACGCTATTTTATACCAAACTTGATCGGCTGTTCTTCATCACCGCATCTCTCATTCTCTGAACAATGCACGGTGTCATCCTACTGAATACTCTTACTTTAACTCAAGACCTGATATAAAAATATCTTTACAATTATTAATCAAAGTAAAAAGTTGACTCCCTTTGATCGTGAAACAAAACTAACATTGACAAAAATGATATTGCATAAAAGACACTCAAACTGTTATAATAAACGGCCTTGTTTTGCAAGCCCCACTTTCGCTCTCATTAGCATTATGTCAGCATTAACAAAAAGAAAAAGAGAGATTCGAATGTGTAAGATGTACACAGTGCAACACTGCAAACCCGCACTTCAACGAGTAATGAATTTAATATCAAACACTGTAATAATTAGTTTTATTCTTTTGTCTCTGCAGGAGAGTTTGATGGAAATTCAAATAAAGTACTCTGTAATGAAGCTTGATGAAACTTGGGGCATTTCTGATCTTAGGTTGTTAACCCAATATAAGTAATTACCAAGTCAGTAATTTTACCATCAACTCAATTCTGCACAGCTCAGGCAAGATTACAATTTGGAAGTATTTATTGTAAGACAGGATTTATGACTTGATGTCATAAATAGGGGAAGTACATTAGCACATACTTTCACTTTAACTGACAGTTTTCGATCTTACTCAAATGTTCTTGTCATTGCACATTCTTGAGCAATAAGTTGAGCAATACGTTGAACTGATTTCCTAGGATATTACAACAATAACAAAGATCTGCTGAATAAACTGAAACCACCAATGATTTCCTTCTCTCGAGTAATAAAGTGTATTTGGATTCTCTCAAAGGTGGGTTGAATACAGTCAGATAATCTTGGGTTTTTAGAATAATGCGCTACACGAACCTCCCAGTGGCTAACGGTTAAGGAAAATATGAACATTACAGTGACTTGATATTTTGTAAAAAAATATCACATTTATTTTGGAAATAAACTTGAAAGTGGCAAAGCAATCTGAATGACACACCGCAAGGCAAACTTTCTCTCTCCTCAGAATTGGTGTCTGCCCGCCAGATGGTTAGGTTCCAAACATTAATTTCCAATTCTAGCTTCATTCCTTCTACTTGTGTACTTGTTTTATGTTTTGGTATAGATTAGTGCTGTCATGGAATTCAATTCTAAGAAATGATCTATAAAATAATCTTGGTACTTTTATACATCACAACATTGGCACAACAAGGAATGAGACACATTATGGTGCATTACTCAACAGTAGATGGGTAGAAAATTGGTACAAACCTTATTAAAGCGATACTGTTGTGTATTTTATTATGGAAGTTGTGGGTTAGATTTGACTTTTAATAACAGTGAAGGATCTAGTCTCCGGGTTTGACAAACCATCCTAAGGAAACTACTTCAGATACAACAAACTATAACATGTAATTTACTTCATCCCCTATGTATTCACCTCATTGGCTGTGTTTCGAGTTCCAACAATACGAATGAAAGTCACTGGCCTTGGTTCAAAATGTAACGTCTGCCAAGATCTGTTGGGTCAAAAGAACAAAAATCTGGTTTTGTTTAGAAGAAATCATGGAATAAAAGTTTTTGTGAGCACGCTGACATTTTGTCAAACAGTGTTGTCATAATGTCAAACTGTTTATTTCCATTGCTTTTTTTTTTCCAGATTTTAAGGTGACAGTAAACAGTGTGAATGAAAAGTAAAGCCAATATTTAGGATCATATTGGAGACTTCCTATATTATATTTATTAGAATCAGCATTGGCAAACCCACAGTTAATGAAAAATGCAATAATTAAAGAAAAATTTCAAAAATGCAAGCACAATGGTTCTAATGATGTCATATTTAGATTTACTCAAGTCTTTAACTTGTTATTAAAATTACGATATTTTCCAAACAAAATCAGCTTCTTTGTCAGCTGTTTGACTAAGTTGTCCATCACAGGCATCTCTGTCACAATGATGGTCATTCAGTTTGCTTCTCTATTTATGTTGCTTCAAGGAACATGAAAGCAATAATGTATTTAATACTCCAACCTACTCAGTATGGAGTACCTTGTTAGCAAAGCTCACCAAGTGCTTCATTAAAAAGAATTACCCAAATTCTCCCAGTAGAGACCACAACAATAAACAACCTATCAATAATAACACATAAAACTGACCATGTGTTTAGGATATACTTACCTGCTTCGAACATCAAGAGGGACCTGAAAACTTAAAAATAGCAAGCCTCTGATGGAAGTTCTTAAATGTCTTGAAAATATCAAATAAATTCCACCACCCAACCAGACAATTCTTGACCATGTTTTGAAACATACTTTTGTTCCAAACATCTGTGTAGTAAACTTGTGTATGGTCAAGAGTTCTTATATTCTGAGGATACTTATTCCACAAAGACATGTGTTTTACTTTGAAACACCCCCACCTTCTTCTATCCAGGCACTACTTCAAAGATCAGTGATTACTAACCGGCATTGGTCCTTGGTTTTATCAGCTACTTTACACCAGTTCTGTTGGTTGGTAGAAACCTCAACGTAGTAACTGTACGTTCTGGCATCACAGTCCCAAAGTAACAGTCTGAGCGTAAGAAAGAAACATGAGGCCACTAGATGAATATCTTGAGACAATCTTAAGGAAACAAGCACCTAAGCTGCGACAAACCCCCAATTTCTTTTAAGGCAGATGGAAAAGAGGAAATTCAGGAATTTTAGGTGAAGGTTAGGGATTATTTCAAACTACTCTGCACTGGCGTTTAATTGGTCACTGAAGACTTCAATGTAATAAATGTAGCTTCTAGCATTGCAATTCCATTATAGTGATTTGAATACACAAGAAAACAAAAAGAAAAGAAATGTGCACTTGTAGCATATCTTAAATAATCTTAAAGAAATTCTATGTGGTGATAAATGCCAGAAATTTTGGAGGCGGAACTCACAAAGTTGATTGAATGTTAGATTAATATGGCATCTACTCTGTTAGTTAATAGAAACTTCTGCATACTGGGTATAGCTTGTAACATCACAATTCTGAAGCAATAGCTTGAACAGCTAAAAGACAGGTGCACTAGTACCATAACCACCCCCACCCCACAAAAAAGAAAATTCACCTGGCTTGTGTCAAACCCATGAATATTGTGAGGCAGATGAAGAGAGGGACCGTATGAAGTTGGGTGAGGTTTTAGGGACTTTTCTAAAACTAGTCCGACATTTCCAAACAGCTTAACTATAAATTGCATGCACCAGCTCTGGTGGAAACATTTACTATTTGGAAAAGTGAAACAACAAAATGAAAGTTCCTAGTGTAGACAAGCCTACCTAAATTCAAAACTTAAATGAAAGAAAATGGACACATGTTGGAAAGCTTACTAGCACCATTTCCAATGCTTCAAGAGTCATGGTCATGTAAATGATTTTGGTCAACTAGCAGTTGAAACTTACAACGAGTTATGATTGATCAGCATATATCTTTAGAAGAACAGCCATCACACAACCCACACAACACGTAACTGTTTATTAGTCACCAAATACTGACCATAACTATACAGAGTGTAACAGAAAATGGTCACTCATGTATGCTTGCCACACTAAGTCATTTTATTATGTAATTTAGTACTACTGGCATGGGTTTGGGGGATGGGAGGTTGGGGTTGTCTGAGTATCAAAGAAGATAATGGAGATACATTTGAGTAATTTTTAGTGAAATTTGGGGCCAATACTGAAGCACTTAAATCATTGGAGGGTTGGGAGGGGGGGGGATGGAGGGTTGGGGGAACAGGTGGAGGACATACCGCATGGAACTGACGACGTATGGCTGGCTGAGCTGCACCACTATTGAACCGCTCCCGAGCTGATGACAGGTGTAGCCAGAGTCCCAGTCGTAGCTCTTAGTGTCTCCATTCAGGAGAGCATTCCTACTTCTGCTTACACCTTCAATTACTATTGCACTGTTATTAATGGTTGCCATGTTCTCAACCGGTACTGGAAATTTAAAGAAAAACAACAATAAACCACTACATATTATAAAAAAAAAGAAGTAAGCAATACATAAATCAACATAACTTATAGTTTTAAAGGCACATAAATTTTGATGCCTTTCTTTAGGTAAACTAGTAATTTATAACAAAATTACAAATTTGGGGCATTTTTACCCGAATGATATCACTTCTCTCAGTCTGAGGTTAATGCATGTTTCTTGAAATTTTAGTGTAAGGTAAAGTTAGGTTGGAATGAAACACATTCAATATAAACTATAAGAAAGTAAAAATACATAAATGGAAACTTATGCAATATATAAATTAAGTTAACTAATAGTTTAAATAAAATTGATATAATCTGATAATTTTTTTTTTTTTTTTTTGGGAGGGGGGGAGGGAGGGGGGGATAAATTGGTACTTCTGAGTTATGATATGCATCTTCACAGGCATGCTAAAAATGACATGACATGTTCTGATCAGTCCAAGACTGACATGTGTTTACTAAGGTCATGTGCAGCACAATTTAGGTTGGATTGATGCAAGAAAATGAATCAGCAAGCTTTTATTGTTGTTATGATGATGAAGGGCAAGAGCAACTTAAATCAGTTTTCTAGAGATGGCTGTTTGGGAACTCCTATTAGTATGGTCAGTGTGTAGTCCAAAGGAATATTAATAAAGATATTTTACCTATGTAAAGGTCTGACACATCACATGTCCTCGTTTGGATGTTTAAAACCGACAAGAACTAGAAAGCATGAGTAAGGATGCTTTCAAGCATACATGCTTAAGAGGTCTTATTTATATCATCAGTGTGAAATCAGTCAGACTATTAATGTGTTACCTTGTCACAGGTATGTTAAGTTCTGAGACACCACATGTCCCAGTTTGGAGGTTTACAAGTCACAAGTACTAGAAACAGTCAGTAAGGAGGCTTTCAAGCGATACATACTCGAGAGGTCTTATATCATCAGTGTGAAATCAGTCAGACTATTAATATATTACCTTGTCACAGCTATGTAAAGTTCTGAGACATCACATGTCCCAGTTTGGAGGTTTACAAGTCACAAGTACTAGAAACAGTCAGTGAGGAGGCTTTCAAGTGATACATACTCGAGAGGTCTTATATCATCAGTGTGAAATCAGTCAGACTATTAATGTATTACCTTGTCACAGCTTTGTAAGGTTCTGAGACATCACATGTCCCAGTTTGGAGGTTTACAAGTCACAAGTACTAGAAACAGTCAGTAAGGAGGCTTTCAAGTGATACATACTCGAGAGGTCTTATATCATCAGTGTGAAATCAGTCAGACTATTAATGTATTACCTTGTCACAGCTTTGTAAGGTTCTGAGACATCACATGTCCCAGTTTGGAGGTTTACAAGTCACAAGTACTAGACACTGTCAGTAAGGAGGAAGTATGCCATGTTGATATGAAACTTCCAGAACCAAACTGAGTTTACATATCAGCCTCTCACCACTACCTTGCTTCCCTGTTGACCTTTAATCTCGTCATGGTCAGCTATTACCTACCTCAACTATGATAATTGATGAGTTTCTTATTTACAAGTACTCTGAAGTACTCATAAACCAGTTTCAAACTGTAAAACATTGTAAAACTGTACTTGCTTAAAAGGTACTTCTCATATATCAACTCAGTTACTGAAAATATTGACAGTAAATACTGAAGTAGCAATTTGGCAGTCTTTGGTGATCATCTGCTGCAGACTTCATAATCGCTCACAAAAACACCAGCTCAACGAATTCTTATGTTATAGTTTAGATAAACTTAGTTCTATTCTAATAATTTATTGAAAATCTGATCGACATTTCTCACTGAAGAGGTCACAAGGTATAAATTTTTATTTGTAATTTAATTTCTAATTCACAGAAAGGCAAAGTATTTAACATTTATTGAGATGGAAATTTGAACTTGGTTGCACCTATACGATCATTCTGACAAAGTCACATCTGTATAAACTGAAAAAAAAGCCCTAAACCCAGGTAAAAGATCGATTCGGCTACAACCATTTGACTGCTTATCATCACTATGGAGTTATCAAGTGCTTAATGCAGGGCACAATATTTCTGTCCCAGACACTATCAGCAACTTTGTTGTCCATTTGGGCAATCTGCAAGTATTTACCAACTTTCATCCTTCATGTTACAATATCCTAAAATTAAAACATACTTGGAGATCAAAATATATTCGGTACGTACTTATGAGGCCTGTATCTCTATCCAGCTCAAAATGTTTGGTCGTGAAACAACACTCGAAGGAGACGAGATGGAACACTTTGTTGGTTGAGTTGAATGTACCAACGATGCGAATAAATCTGAGGAATAAAGGGAACCCATTGGCTTTTATTAAAATATAAGCGATGTTTTGCTTTCAAGTTTTTGGTCTTTTTTTGTTGTTAAACTAAGTCAGAGTAAGCATTGTTTAGCTTTGGTGATTCACTAAACTTTGATAAGAAACTTGAGAATCCAGGATAGCATAAATATTGTTACGTTACTATACAGTAATACACATACAGTACTAATAGCACTGTCAGTTAAACCAAAGGGAGAGAAGAATAACAGAGCAAATGTAAAGAAACCAATGTTGAAACATTTCAGCAGTACTCTGATATCACTTAAAACATTCTTGAACCCATATCATTTAATATACATTGTCATTTTTTTGTGAGGTGAACTGTGCAATGAGAAGCATCAAAATATCCCAGTCAAATGTGTTCTATAAAAACTTAAAAGACTTGAATGCAACCATTTCTCGATTCAACGGTTTTTATCGATTAAAATCTACATTAATTGGGATCTTGCCATCTTATTTCACTCTCTGTTTGGAATGTAAGGTATTCCAAGCATAAGATACACAAATTGCAACAAATAAAATAAATTTGTTTAATCATGCATATTCACTCTTTCCTGATTAGGAAAGATAAATTATTTCCTCCAATTGACACACATCTATGACTGCTCTCAATCTTACTTGCAAACTCTTGGCTGGAAGTGCAGGTTCTGCCAGGACCTACAGAGGTACGTTCGGTGGTCTACAACCTTCACCCAATCCTTCTCATCCACAGAAGCTTCTATGTAGTATGAATAAGACCTAGAGTGGAAACCAAAATAAAAATTATTCATCGAAATCACTGAATAGGTCAAATTAATATGCATCGGCCACCGGAGACAGATCTAGCGGGTCGACACAGCAACAACAAACCAGAACAGCTTGGTTAAATAAGATCACAAAAATGTTTTTTTTTAATTAAATTTGAAATAATTCTCATAAAGCAATGAACAAAATTCATGACGTAACCTTCTCTCTAATGTAGCAAAGTAAAGTGGTATGCAGTGCTGCAATTTATCAAAGCATCCGCACAGTCACAACATTTCTCTGTTTATCATTTATAATTATAAGAGACAACACTCAAATCATATGTTTAAAGCATTTACAAGCCACAACACATAACTGTATTCAATCAACATATATATACAATTTGCCATCTACCTAAACTAACAAATTTGGTAACATGTCAGCACTCTGTTCCCTGTCAACCATATCTGAGATGCTGCTACTTCACTCTTCTTTCTCACTCTAGGCATCTAGGCAAGTAGTCAATATTGATGCCATCCTTTAGAATGATTTCTGTTGACAAACAATGTCAACCTCATCCAGTAGAGAAATTACTCCATACTGTTAATTTTAAAGTCTAAACCCGATCTCAATATCTTGCCCATATCTTTAGATATGACTGATTGAATGTAACCTATTTTGACTGGCTAAACCATCAACTACTCCAAGACATTGGATCACACTCACAGTAGGGGGTCTGTGATGTCATCTGGGCAAATGTTCTTTGAAAGCTTTTACCTATCGGCTATTAGCATCTTCTTGTTGATTTATCCTCGAAAACTGATACATTTTACATGCTTGTTCACAGTAGCTGTCACAGTTCTCTGTAACTAGTTAGAATTTTGTCAAAATGTATCTTTTTTGTAGAAAGAATTCTTTTCCTCTGTGGATAACTGATTGTCAAATTACAAAGAGAGCAAAGATATTTGCAGCCCTGATGACATCAGCCATTCTGCTGTTGCCAGATACATGAATAAAATAGCCCATAATTTGAAACATTGATATCTTCACGATACAAAATGATATGAGGGTGTAGCTTTAGACCAAAGATTCAGAACATTTTTAGTAATTTTGCAAAGAAATCACCTTGAGTCCACCAGAAAATCCTTTTAAATAATTTGTCTTTCATATATCATTGTACCTGAATCTGAATAGTTAATACTTCCTCAAAATATAACAGGGGAGGGAAAGGAACAGAAATATCACTCAATAACAACAATTCTCAGGAGATCTACAGTAATAGTCATAAATTGCACACTGCAGTAATCAACAGTGTGTTTTATACTACAACAAGGCAACCATTTTGAAATCATCAAGTAATGACTCAACATGCAGCTCTATATGTACTGTTTGAACATCGTATGAGCATCTATTTTTCATATCTAAGTGTAATTAATTGTGAATCAGACAAGATCCTTACCAACAAAGCTGTTTAAATATTCAATAGAACTCATATGCATGACTCATATACCAGCAAATATAATAACTGGTTACATTTTAGATCAGACAATATTGATAATTCTCAAATGGAGAACCTTTATCAATGAAGCTATATTCATTATTAAGGGTACACTTAGTAAAGAGATTTGGGTTTTTTTCCTGGCTATTAGTGAAATTAATTTACAACATTGCGACCTTCCAAGAAAACCTGTAATGACTGACACGCTTAGCAACCAAAGGTTTCTCCCTTGGGAGTAATCAAACAATTTTGTTAAAATATTGGTTGTTGTGGTTTCCTCTCTTTATAGAGATTAATTGCTTGACATTCATGAGCTAAAGAAGCTGAAATAAGAGGGTGGTGTTGCAAGCAGTGGAACTGGGGTGGGGGTGGGGGTTGCGTAGTCTGAAGGTAGGGTAGGCAACAAGGAAATGCTCCCAATAAGAACATAAGTACTGTATGAGTTGGCTTCCTAGAGGACAAGCCAACCCTTCCTCCACCTCCTTAAGGACCAATGCTTGTCTTAATGGCACGGTGCCTTCCCTTCTTGCACCCCGTTGTTATTGTATAGCAAATTTCCTTTCCTCTGAGCATCCTACATTGTAGCACTGTTTTTCAATATGCTGCCATCGTTCCCTGATAATCCAACATGGAATGCGACGATACTAGTAAAACTCTGTTACATACCTGTTATCTCGATCCCAGAGGAGCAGTTTGATCGTATTTAATATTGATGGTTTTCCGAGCTCGATGACGATACCTTCCGGTTCTGCATCATCCTCTATGGAGTGCCTGGTAAATCCCCGGTCCAGGTCATAGTTGATGCTGTCTCCATCCAGGAGGGCTGTTCTCATTTCTCCCTTCATCACTTTGGCCTTGTATTTAACTGTTCCAACATTTTCGTCTGGGACTGAATGAATTGTTATACAGAGTAAAAGAAATCATAAAAGTGTCAACCTATAACCAAAACGTTCAAAAAAAAAATTATACTACAGTCAATCAATCAAGTCAAAGTGACTGGGAAGTTATGCACTGTACATGGTTGGAAAGAGCGAGTATATAATTGGCTAGTGCAGAATTAAAGCCAGTGCCTTCAGGATTACATGTTCTATAGATGGTGTACCTAATGATTTGAGGTGACCTCTACAGCCCATAATGGCAATCCTCATACAATACCTAATGACCTAAGTGACCTCTACAGCCCATAGTGGTGATCCCCATACAGTACAGAACGACCTGAAGTGACCTCTACAGCCCATAGTGACGATCCCCATACTGTCCCTAATGACCTGAGGTGACCTCTACAGCCCATAGTGGTGATCCCCATACAGTACAGAACGACCTGAAGTGACCTCTACAGCCCATAGTGACGATTCCCGTACTGTCCCTAATGACCTGAAGTGACCTCTACAGCCCATAATGGTGATCCCCATACAGTATATAACGACCTGATGTGACCTCTACAGCCCATAATGGTGATCCTCATACAGTACTTAATGACCTGAAGTGACCTCTACAGCCCATAATGGTGATCCCCATACAGTATATAACAACCTGATGTGACCTCTACAGCCCATAATGGCGATCAACATACAGTAACCAATGACCTGAAGTGACCTCTACAGCCCATAGTGGCTATCCCCATACAGTGACTAATGACCTGAAGTGACCTCTACAGCCCATAGTGGCTATCCCCATACAGTATAATCAGTCTTTACTGGGGTTGCCACTTGTCAGTCGTAACTGTGACAACTGACAAGGCATAACACCCCATTTTTCATATGTATCATACAATCCAGGAAATGGCAGGGATGAGAATTCAAGAGAAATTACTTTTTTTCTTTTCATATATTACAGTATATCTATTTAGTGACACATAATTGCAAAACTACCTGAGATAAATTAAAAACAAATTCTGCAAAAACCCAGAAATTGTTAAAATAGGGATCTGAAGTAGTGAAGTAGGGGTAATTAAGTCTTGTCCTTTATTCAAGGGATCAGAGATTAAATTTGTGTGTGGTGGGAGAATATTTTAATAAGACTTAAATGTGTACTATTCCTTTAATGTTTAAATTTACACAAAAACAATTCAATTATCAAAATTGTTTAATAATGACTGCACAGGTACACAATTAAAAAATTCACCAGGAATTAGTCTGTGACATGTACTCATTTGTACTTTGATCTGTATTTTAGTATTTAATATAAGAAAAGAGAATACAAAAATATAAAAAAAAACACGTGACCTGTGAGTTTTAACACCAAACAAAGTACTGTGCTTTAGCCTTAATAAACTTTGAGCCCTTGTACCTTCATAGTACATAAAGATGTTATTCACCACAACGTGTACACCATGCCAATTTTCTAAATCCCACACCATATTCACCCTTGGTAAAGTTGGATACATTTCATAAAGAATGTTATCTACTGTACTGTGTATAGAGGGAAAAGGACGAATAACTGTGTACACAGAAGTAAATTTCAAGAAAACAGCTGTGCAAACATAAACTAATTTGTATACAGGTGGTCTTTATAATGATAGGCCTACACTGTGCATTGTAATACAGCCTTCCTCACAGTAAATTATTATTTTTTTATCAAGGGCAATAGTTCAATTCATACGTAATCTCTAAGGCATGGTGTCTGTGAATTCAGTCCCTCATTTCCATTTTTTTTTGCCTTTGACTTCCAATAATAATTTTTTTTTCAGGTAAATTTGACTTTTAAAAATATTTTACAAGGGGGGGTGAGGGTGGCAGAGGGTATCCTTAAAACTGCCTCGTGAAACTGGAACCTACACTAAAAACGTAGGAGAAACTAAAAGGAAACCTGGGAAACCCAAAGACACCCCAAAATAAAAGTATTATTGTTTAATCTTTGTGTGGTAAGGTGCTTTTAATGGAAAGTTTGTGTGGATCCTTGGATAGAGTCCAAACAAGAATTTTCAAGGGTGTAAATGTTCAACACAAAGACTATGTGATTCCAGAGCTTTGGCCACTTTGGATGGTAGAATGAGAAGGAGGGCGGTATACCGGAAATGGTGCAGTCACTGGTAGAGGGGGATGCTAAAAGGTTACCGAAGGCTCTAGATAATGTAGAGCAAGAGTGCAGTTGTTGAGGGGAGACAGGTGAGTGATTAAGCCAATTAAGTATTATGGAATACGAGAATGAGTACACACCCACATCTAGTCTGTCTGCAGATGTTGTTTTTTCGTTGACATTGCTTTATCTCATCATTCCCAGCATATTCATATTATTCCCAAAGCATTAATATATACACAATTTACTGGATACAGTACGTCCACAGATGAAATCCTTTCTGTACACTATGGGTTGACTTTGTTTTTTAAATAAAGAAGGCAGTAAAATGGAAAAAGATGATGAATTTGACTTACTTAAGACTCCTCTATAATTGAGGTCGGCATCTTTTCTCTCATATTTTTCTTCGATAGCATCCAGGATGGCATTAGGGCAGAGTAAGTTGGATGGTCTGACCACCTTGAGTAATTCATCATAGTTCATGAGTGGGAGGCGGATAGCCTTCACAATTTCGGTGATGTCCGCCTTTGGGTTCGCTTCTGACCATCTCTCGACGGCTTTAAAGATTTGAACTTCCGATGCATAGAATGAGTCTCTGGATATGACTTCCCTTAGAGCAGACTATTAGATAAAACATGTTGCAAACCAATGGCCGTTTATTAAAGTGTCTTTCATAAATTGAGGGAGAGCTCAGGTTAAAAAGAGGGACAGCAAAACTACATTACTAGATTTATGTAAGTTAGTATGTGAATAAAATCAGTAGAATATGTAATTAAATGTTTAGGAGAGATATAGTAATGCAGGGAAGTTTTTGACAATATTTTGCATTCAGAGTACACAACACGCATCTTAAATGCTATTTATCCATCTCAGAGGTCTGTATTTTGTTAGATTTATGAGAATACCGTGCAGGGAAAATCCTCTTAATAATTACTTGAATCATAATAAAGTAAACAGAATTGGAGAAACATGCAAAGGCTCCAATTAATCTTGGCAAAGAGTTGTTACTGCAAACAACGATCATCTTGTACTCATCGAAGAAAAATCTCAAGGGATAATAAATCTTTAGGTTCTGACCATACTGATCTTTGACCTCTACAAACTATTTGAGAATGTATTCATGTCATATCAAGTGCAATGAAAACTTCACATTTGCTCAAAGTATATTTCTTGAGCCATGTCTTCCTTTTTCTTTAAAAGATTTTCACTTTCACCCCATTTAACCTCATATGACCTTGAACTGTGATGTCCTCATAAGAGCTTTGACCATCATCATTACGGCCAAACCATTCTCAGACAAATTTAACTACTTTGTACGAGACAGTAAGATCAGTGTTGTGAATCATGTAGTATAACAAAGTGAATTGAAACCCTGACTTGCTGTGGAAAAATAAATATTACTGATAACTTAGTTATAGTATTATGCAAACCATGGACCCCTGATTACTTACCTCTGACAAACTAAGGAAGCCTTCACTCGCCATCACATCCTCTGCATTACTATCCATATACATGTAACAGGTCTGCTTCAGTGAATCCAAAGAATACAATGTTGCTACGTCGTAGATTAAACAAACGTTATGAATACTGAGGATGGCTCGAAGGTAGCCAGATATAGCGCCCTCGAGTTCAGCAAAGCCGTATTGGTGGGCCAAGCCCATTACGTCCAGCAAGATATCCTCTCTTAGGTCCAGCAGGTTTACCCTGCCCATATAAATATATTTCAGTAAGGTCTCAAATGCCTGAGCATTGGTGTCCTTGAGTTCGATTGTTCTACATTCTGGGTCAGACTCCCGAAGACCTCCAAATAACAGCGCTCTGTTAGAAATAGAAAATTAACAATTTCAAGGTGTAGCGTTCAAAAGTGCCTGCACACACTACCCACATGTTAATGAGTCCACCTGCTACGGTAATGTACACCCATTTTATCATTTTCAGTTGAATTTATAATATTCACAGGAATACAAGGTGACTTTTTAAACTGATTCCAGTGATACACTACTTTGTATTGTTATAAAACAATAAATTATCCAAAGATAAAGGTATGATCCTGCACTGACAAATAAGATGTTTTTAAGATAGATCAGCTAACCTAGTCAACCAGCTAACCCAGTAACCAGCTAACCTATTTTATTACATTTGCCATGTATATATAATAGTAACCATTTTCACCCAGCTGCTTACAGTCCTAGGCAAGTATTTTCTGTCCTACTAACCACAGATGAATTAAGTAGGCTTATAGGATTAGACAGTTGTTTTACTGTACGAGATTACAACATGCATAGCGCATGCTCAGCCTAAATTAACCCAAAGTGTTCATATTTATGCTCTGGAAATGCACCAAAAAATCCACTTTTACTGAACACTGTTTGAAAAGAATTAAAAGTGACCTACATTGTTACAATGTGATTTGACAGTGTAGTTGCAAACTGGAAGGACTCAATTATCACAGTCAACTCAAAAACCTGTTTATCTTTCATTTTTGAGAAACTATATCATATTTAGTGGAAAACTGTAGTGATATAAGACGAAAGATAAAATGAAGCTGTTCAACACTGACTGCTTTGTACTCAAGAATAACATGTCAGTACACATCAGAATTTCCACGTAAGTAAGATATTTTGTACCTGAAATAATGGCACCTGGCAGCCAAGATGTCTTTATGGGCATGGAAATGACGTCCTTCAACGATCAGGGTGATGTTGCTGTACTCTTCATTGCAGTACATATTGCCTATGTCATGTGAGAGTAAGGTAGCATGCTCCACCTCTCCGAGAGGGGATGTGGGACTGATCCGATGGGTGTCACTCATGGCTCTTCACATTGAAGAATCCTGATAATAAAGACATTACAATCTGATTTGAAATAATCTTAACAAGTTATTAGTTAAAAAAAAAAATTACATTAGAAAGGATCATCAACTGAGGGTTCTTCACTCATCTTGAAAATTCAAAACTACAAGACCAAAAAAACATTGTCCCGAATAAATTTGCTTCTGTTGATGATACTAATATGGAATTTGCTGATGTATAGTATCTTTGCATCAGTGCTTATTTCCTCTTGCATTTACCACAACCACTTTTAACCATTAAACCAAAACGTCCGCTCATTCTAAGTAAAATAATATACAGTGCAAACTGCTCTAATATCAGTCGGAGTAACTGTAAGATATGGGTACGTCAAAAACTGCATACACATATCATAAGACATTTGACATGTCCTTCCTCCTGCTGTCCTCCATGTAAAATCTGCGTTAAACAAGGATTCAGCCAGGAGAGCTGGTCTCCTTGTTATAATGTCCTGGCTTATTGGTTCATAAATGATTAAAATTGTCTACTACGGACACCAATTTGTACCAATACTGTAGCCAATTTGTCCCATATTCAGTACATTTGTTGTGTGCGATAATCTCATGAAATCTGTTGAGAAATATTTGAAAAGCTCTTTTTGTTCCAAGAAATATATATTTGAAGTTTTGATAAATCTTGGAAACCCTGGGTATTAAATATGTTCAAACTATGATGTGGAGTGTTGCACTGATCAATTTTTTTAATTTAGCCCTTAGTAAGTTATCCCCTAATTAAAAACCCACATAGAACATTTGAATAATATGATATTTCTCTTTTCAAAGAAGAGATAAAATATTTCAAAAAGGTTGCCTTAGGCCACAAACCTGTGTTCAATGTCCTTGAAACCACAGTTGTGAAAACAAAGGGATAATATAAAAGAAAATTAAGTAGTCACTCCCTTAACATCATCAATGTGCATAATTAGCTAATGTTTACATGCATAAATAAAACTAGAATTGAGAAAGATTTGATGGGAGTTGCAACAATATCGATGATTTCTAATGCCTATTAGAGTGATTAGGACAATGTTCTTCATAGGTGTCCATAGACCTTTTTAAGTACAGTACACACTGACAAATATGCAAAGATATCAATTTCTAATTGATGTCGGTCAGTAAGACTGATGGTTGATGCCATGCATAGAGCTCTACATTAATGGTGCTGGTCATTAAAGGTGGGCTCGCTCGTAGATTCTGTCCTTCACACCACCCGATTCAAAATAATATCAATACTGCCATCCACTGGTTCGTCGCTGTTGTCACGTAATTTTATAGCAATCCCGTATGGCTAGTAACAATATACGGGTTTGGGTACCTGGAGCGGTGGCCTTGACGAAATTCCTGCATAGTTCTTGTCTGTGGCAGTGTCAGTAGTATGCGGTAAATTATTACACCACTTTTTCGTGTGTGTTGTGTGATACAAAACTCTGTGGTTTGTTTATATACGTTAAGAACTTTTCACGACTAGTGGGCTGTACAGTACAGGTTATGGTCGAGTTTTGCATTAGGCGTAGGCATTTAGTTTGACCAGGGAGCTGCTACTCTAGCAGCTCCCTGGTTTGACTACTTTTAGGCCTACACTGTCCGAAGTCCGAACTGTTTGAGTGCCCTGGTTTTGTAGTTGATTCACTCATTAGGAAAGCTATGCATGCTTTATCGAATATCAAAAGTTTAGCCAATAGAAGTGCAGTAACCTAATGCAATTTTACTGTAACAAACCCGACAGTGTATTTCAAACTTCTCCAGATGCACCAGTCTTGTACTAACTGGAGTAAATATTGTAACCGAAGTCGCAAGTCAACATTTTTTTACAGCTCAAGAAACTAATAGTGTAAGTCTGATACACGCTGACTCGTGTTACAAAAGTACAAACGCGAATGAGTGAAAAAATTGACAGAAGTGATTACAACATTGGGTATCAAACGTATGGTCAAGTCCGTCATTTGTGAATAATTGGTATTTCAGCCAATTTAGGTATGAATTATGTATAGAAACAGTCTGTATTTTTTATAATTTTATATATAAATTTTAGTTATATATATATCAGGAAGAAAAGACAAAGCATTTCTTTGTCATATGTATATTTACCGATATTTGGGCTCCTGGCCACAGGCCACGTGAACCGAATTAAAAATAACGAAACTTTAACTGTAAGAGGGAAGGAAAAGACGTTGCCATATGGGGCAGCTCCACCCTCTTCAGAAAGGATTGGCAGAAAGGGAATATGGAATGAACAATAAATTAATAGTTATTTCCACTGAACTACTGTACTCCAGAATTGAATATCCTGCTTCTTGTTCCGAAAGGCTCCCAACGAAATGCCAAAAAGTCGGCAACAGGGTTTGGGGGGAGGGGTGGGGGTACCCAGCCCCACCATGGGGCTACCCCTGCAGCTCATCACGACTGACTCGAATTACAACTCTAAACTTGATACTAGTCAACCACATATTGTCCATCGAAAGTTGAACTGAAATTGGATGGAATTTAAAAAATACTAGCTGTCTGCATGGATCATACTCTATACTAGTTGTGTGACCATATAGGCGTACGGGCTCTAGTCAACCAGGAGGGACACTGGGGGAAGCTATTTGTCTTGCCAGAGAAATTTAAAAATTGCCCGGACATTCCTAGCACGATTAATTAATTTCAAACTTCGACGTCAATGAAGGACAAAGAGAACCATATATAGGCCTACTGTATGTCTGACCATAAGATCATTGGATATCCAGTCAAAACGTCCCTTTACCAAAATGTCACCGCTTTTTTAAGACCAAAACGTCCCCGCAGTCATAACGTCCCTGTGAGTCAAAACGTCCCAGCTTTTATAATCAGTTGGAATGCAAGTGTGGATGTTTTTAGTTCAAATCAAAGAGCAAGGATAAGTAAAGTTTAGGCTGAAAAAACAGTTTTTAAGAGTGGGAAGTGCCGGTTATGAGGGCGGAAACATTTTTGAGTATAATTTTCTGAGGTAAGATAATATAAATAGAAAAGGGAATGCAAGAGAGCTGTAGGGTCATAGGATTTTTTTAAACACGAGTTGGTTTCTGAATGAATATATACGATATTGAGGGAAGGGAATAAAAAAGATTTTTTTTTGTTTACGTATATACAACCAGTTACTTTTGGAATATGCGAGACGGGCTGGATGAAAGTGATATATATTTTCCTACAGCACATACGTTTATTTTTTTTTTCTGAAGACACTTTACATTTTTGATTATCGTGATTGTTTGCCTATTTTTCTACCTTATTCCAGAATTTATTCTGCCTTTTTATTTTTTGATGGTCTAGAAGGGGGACTCTGGCTAAAGACCCCAGCCCCCTTTCCCGTCTCTGCCCTAAACGATATAGTCCTTCAGATTTATTTAGCGCCTGAAATCCAACTTGCATGCCGATAACTTAGCCAAAATATAACTTAAAATTAATGTATATTCACAACTGTAAATGAATGTGATAGACGGGGACGTTTTGACTTACGGGGAAGTTTTGACCAATGGGGATGTTTTGACCAACAGGGACGTTGGTAAAGGGACGTTTTGACTGGTAAGCGATCAATCAACCATCATGAACAACTATTTTTTTTAGCTCTTTGGGAAAACTGAATAATCTTTCATTTGCCGATTCCTGAAACATGGGAAGTACGGTGTGGGGGGGGAGGGGGGCTTTCCGTCTTGATCCGCAAGTGTAGTGAACGTTCACCAAAACAAGTGTGTTGTGCTTGGGACTAGCAAGGGGAGACTTATCAACCTTGGGAACATATATATTTTTTGGGGGATGGGGGGGGGGGGGGAAGTCGGCAAACCAAAAAATACAGGATAAACAGAGGGAAGGAAAGGGGTGATAAAAGAGAGAGTGAAAGACAGATGAAGGGATACAGGAAGAAAGTGAAGAAATGTGGAGGTGGAGGCTAGGGGGAGAGATAGAAATGATATGAACATACAGAGAAAAGAAAACCAATGGCAGAAAAAATGGAGATCACTGGGATACTGTCAAATACACAACAATAGTATACAATCTAAATACCGGAATTAAATATTGCACTACATAAATACAGCTTTATAACATCAATCAAGGGGAAGGGTATAATGTTCAGGATGATGGAAAATACGACACAACAATAGATGATTATGGTCTCTGATCTATTAGCTTCTTTTCTCTATTGCTACCAGGATGTAAGTGACCACAGGGACACAAAACTCTCTAAGTAGTGATGACCTCTGACCCTTACTATGCCTTTCTGTTATCTTGCCAGGAATTACACCAGTGCATGACAGAAGGTGAGAGACAGGACTGATTGATCGTGTCGATAGGGGTGTTTGATATACACGTGATACAAGAAGATAGACGTAAAATGTAGCATCGTTTGAACACTACAAATGGGACCCTCCTCCGCCCCCCCCACACACACCCTCCCCCACGTTCAATATCATATCCCCTCTTGACAAAGGAAATGAACACCAGTATAAATAAACCAATACAGATATTTATACCCGCTGTTCATCCACAACTATTCCAGCTTGTTAAATCTTGTAGATTTACGACTTCGCCGTCCTCAACTGCGTGTAGGCCTATATACAACAATACAAAGCTGAATGTTTTTCTTTGATTGAATTTCCCCAACCCAGCTTGTCTTGAATTAGAAGGTGGCCAAGCTCATGCCGCACAGTCATAGCTACTATCGAACAAAATGGACGAAAGCAATTGATTTCAATCTGGAGAGGCAGATGTATCAATAGCTGCAGATCAAACGATTTGTGAATATCCCACGACCTGTTAACGAAAGTCTGGGAAAAGTGCTGAACCCCTGTCGTGTGTATGATCTCTTTTGTTCAGATTTGTTCAGATTGTTCTTTTTCTTTCTCCGGAATACATTGCCAATTTTAACAATGTCATTAAGGTAGTATGATAAGAATCATGTTCACATTTCACAATTATTTGCAATTAGGCTATCCTATAGTACTTAAAAACTTATTTTTAACATTGAAGATGTACAGTAGCTGCCAAGGTAAATCGTCTTACTTTATGTAACTCACAACAGTAGGATAGGCCTAGTATTCTTTTGTTCACACATGTGTCAAATTGAAGAACAAGTAGGCCTTGTCATGTCAAATGATCAAAACATTACTGTAAAAGTTGACCAAATGTTTTGTGATTTAATTTGTGGTGGTACTTTCATGACGACACATGTGATCTTTGTTTAAGCCTAGGTGACCAGTTTTCCAGTGATAGTCTGTGGATATCTTGTGCTGTTTCCAAATTATAAAAGTGTCCCCTAAAAAATATCCCCAAATTTTATGTCCTGACCAGGGAACAACTTTTAATTTGTAGAAGGCACTGAACAATTGCATTCATAGAAACATCTTAAATGTAAGCTGTGACTATTCTTCAAACCAAGGTACTGGCACCCCAGATTTCAACAGTTTCATTGCCTGTAGGCCTAGGCTACTTTGTAAATTGTAGCCTAGCCTAGTTCACATGAAAATATCTTTGTACATTACAAGTTATGGCTAGCAATATAGAATGAGACTTCCAGTTGACTTCAACTTCAAGATTCTTTGGCATTGAATATTGTCTTCGACAACATTTGTTTGTGGACGTTAGTGTTCTGACCTGTAGTATTTCACGAAATTCCTTGAAACTACTGAATCACCAAAACAGTTAACATAGGCTAGGCTTCAGTAATCTAGAAACAAGTCTAGGCCTAGCCTAACCCAAGTAAGGTAGCATAGGCTTGGTGTTATGCCTAAGCCCTTTTGATATCCAGTTTGCTACTGTTGGATAAAACAATGACTGACTTAACTGACCTTCATAAAGCGGTCGCTGTGGGCTAGTTCTCATCTTAATTCTGAGATAAAATTGCCGTTCATGAGCGCTTTAAGGTACGTTGTATTTGTACATTGTACATATAGTATTACTGATACTGATAGACCTATACGAAAGCCTACCGCACCGTAGCATAACCTAGACTTGCACGAACACAAGTGTTGACAATATTTAGGCCAAAGGTTGCCAGTATCGCATGGAACGCCAGTGTGGCAGTAATGAGTGTCCGGGCGTCCGTAGGACACTTATTACTAGGAAATAGTGTCTCATTTGCGTGAATAGTGTCTCAGGGACACTTTCCCTTGCTTTCTACGCCACCGTGGAAAGTGTCCGGGTTCTCTTCAAAGAGCTTTAACGTGGTTCTGTTGAGTGACAAACATTTCTGGCCCTATCTACGTTCCCTTATTACTTAAAAGGAGGTAATTTACTAGCGAAGACCAGGTTGACAATGTTATATATCGGTCAGCATGCACCCTCAAAACTCGGTTAAAGTATAAATAATACTTCGAGTGTCGACTGTTGTGGGAAGAGGCGGCAAAATGTTATTATTATCATTGAGACTACACTCCAGAGGGACGCTGTCCGCTCTATTTCGATCGTCGACTGTCAGAAGGCTGCATAATGAATGTTAAACTTATCTTCCGAACTAAGTAGTCATGTCTGTCTGAGATCTGCTGCTTATCAATCGTTACTACCATTAGGGTAGTTGTTTGGAAGGTCGGAATTTCTAAACGTTGGAGAAAGATCAACCATGTAGGTCGAAGGTAAATGTATTTTAACCGATACGCGGCGGCGATAGTTCCCCGCCATCCGGAGCATGGAGGTCAAATCCGGGGTCAGAGCAGGGAGTTGTTATTGAAAAACTCCCTGGTCAGAGTTAATATATTTTATTCAGTACGCGGGAAATGTGGAAATCTCCCGCTCTACGTTCTAGGTGTGACATGCGTATTTGCATTCTACTGTAAAATGTATACTGCTGTTTACTCAGTGAAGTAAGCCGAATGTGCCGTCTACGTCGTTACATGTCGCAGGCCCAAAATTTCTTAGTAGCTGCATATATGCACGCACAGTAATTGCATTAAGAGTTGAGACCGTTAACTTACTTAGCCCGATCTGATATTACAAGATGACTTCTCCTGACCTGGATACCGATGACGAGTAGGCCTACATTATCATTGGAAAATATCTTTCGTCAGGACTGTACCCTGAAAAGTCTACGATAAATCTAGAAAGATCGATAAGGGGAAGATCGAAGAGTTTAAGACTGACGGGAGATGCCGATCTAGTTTACGTCGGCCCACATGGCAACGAAGATAGGCCCTTGGCCAAACTTCCCACAAAATTAAAGCTTACAAGAAGGGTTTGGCGGTAAGTGTATTATTTGTTTATTTGTATAAAACTTTTAGGAATTATTTCCACTGAAGAAAATGATTCCATAGATATGCATATAACTTGAACTAAGTGCATTGGCCATTTGGGCCTTGCAGATTATAGGTATATTTTATTATTTGTAATCACCTAAGAGTAGAACTGAAAAGTCTAAACTTTATTAGTGTTAGAGAATATCGTGATGCATAATTAGTCGGCAAGACACGAATAGTATTAGGCTACTATAGGCTAGCCTACTGTAGCCTAGGAGTAGGACTTCGAGAGTTAACCCTATATTTGCAAATAATTTGCTTTATTCAAATTCAAGCCACTCCGATTGGCAATCTCTGAAATAAAGCCTACTTGGTATAATTTTTGTTACTCTGGTAACTGCCAAAACTCCCAGATCAGCTGTCAGTTACATATCAGCTGTGTATTGTGTACCCATGCAATCATGATTATGTGTTTGAAATTGCTAGGTTAAAAAAAAAAAATCTTCAGGATAGGACTTTTCAGATTTTCTGAAAGATATGTCCTGGGATTAGTCCCCTTACTAGTTAAAACACAAGGTAGCAAGGGAGAGGGGGGGGGGGTCCCTGTCTTGTCCATTTGGAGGATCAATTAAATTAATGAGTGTTACTTTATTATCTCTTTCTTTTTAGAGGTTTTCCCATATTTTTTTAATATATTGGTGCCGGGATGTGCACAGACACTGCAGCAGGTCGAATATATGCTATAGGTAATCAGTTGGCCACCTGCCCATCACTTCATTGTCAGAAGGTTAGCTGTGTTGGCTAATAATTTTTAATAAGTTTAATGGGCCTCTTTGCTGGTGATATTTTAATTATGCAAACATGTACATGGTTATGGTATGAATATTCATTAAACATTCTTCCACAGTAATTAAGGTTGTTAATATATGCACAAAACAATGATGCAATTAAATTAGTGCAGGTTAAACCATGGAGCTATAAACCTGGGATTATAGCTCCATGGACCAAGTTTATATCATTTATATTAAATTTGCAATGTATTATCACATGTAGACACTGCTTGGTGATATACTGTAGTATTGCTAGAATAGTGACCAGAATGGACCTAAAAAACTAATATAGGCCTAGTGTAATCTCTTTGACAAATTTGAGGGTGGGTGAATAAATTTCTATTCAGGAGGATAGCTGGTTGTTGAGAGAAACAATTGAAAAAAGAGCAAATAAAAATGCACAAAAATTTGCTTTTGTTTTATCCCACATGTTATCATGAACTTATTTGACCAAATGATAGGAGTATTTTGGTATAAGACCCTAATTTGAAAGAAAGGGATCTGAGAAGGTGGCTAAATCAATAGAAATATCAGGTTCATTTCAATTTCTGTAAGAGTCCTTGTAGGACACAAGTGGTGACAATTTCACCACCTAAGTATTATTTTCATCTGCATTTCAGCAGGAGGCACATGTACACCTGATTTTGATGAAATCTG
Organism: Apostichopus japonicus; assembly: GCF_037975245.1. Taxonomy (NCBI): domain Eukaryota; kingdom Metazoa; phylum Echinodermata; class Holothuroidea; order Aspidochirotida; family Stichopodidae; genus Apostichopus; species Apostichopus japonicus. Next base: position 4,949,542 of record NC_092568.1, on the reverse strand, counting down.
CAATGGAAGTTGTGTAACATGTTTTTTTTTTCAAATACCTATCCTAGCTCATAGGCCTTACATGTTAATGGAATACATATGGACCACCTTATGCGTTCAGCTTATTAATGCTAGGCCTGGGTCGAAAATACTGTTCACAAGCAGCACAGTTATCACTAAATCACTTTGTTTTTTGTCATCTAAAAGCAATATTTGTTTGCATGATTGTAACTGCAATGTCATTCACCATATGCATAGTTATCAACCGATGCTTAAAGTTTGCATCCCTTTGTTGGCCAGTGCAAGAGTATAAGGAGTATGTGTGGAGATTACCCAGAGAATGAAAGATCTAGCTCATTCATTTGTTCTTAAAGTTATAATTTACTAAGCATATATTAAAGATGATCATGATGGTGGTACATTCAGTAGACTTAATGACTCGCAGTACTGTCGGGAATTTTCATGTACTGCAGCCATAAACACAAATTTCGCTAAGAACACATTTTGGTATTTTTTTTTAGCTGCGTATAATTAAAGCAACAGGAAAACCTTTACATAGGACTTCATAATTATCTTATATGAATTTCAAAATGAAAAGAAAACTGAATTGTGATATGAAGCAAGAATGACACATGAACATAACAGAGTTCAGTAGTTGAATTGTTGTCATAAAGAAGTATCCGAGAAAATGTCCTAGGTACGTACATTCATATGCAGTTCATAACTAAAGTACCAACAGAGCCATAGCCTTTTGTCCAAAATTCATCCCCAATGAACCCATATGCTTATTTCAACATCTATTATTTAAGTAAAATTTGCTACTTTTTAATAACTAAGAAGTCTTTCCTTCCATATACTGTAACCCTACAGTGTGAATTTCTGTCATTAATATAAAAAAATTCTGCAAATTCCCTTCAAAGATTAATTTGTAACATTTCTAAATGCTTACAATATCATGTTTATAGATACCAAGGTATAGGTTGTACCAATGTATGCTTCCTACATCAGTTAGCTGTAACCCTGTCATCTCACTGACAGATTCCAAGGCAATTTTCTGACTAACTATTAATCACTCATCCAGGTACTTATACATCTGTTCCCCCCCCCCCCACCCCACATTGAAAGGTGATGAAAATGGTTACCAGGCCTATTATAGTCCCTAGTGACAATTACCATCTAGGTTGTCAGCTAGATCACTGCATGTGACTTGCATCTCACTTCAGAGATTTCCCATTGGACTTCCATATAACAGCTGGGTTTGACAAGTCAGTAAGTAATAGGTTTGGTAATGAAGAAAAAAATGGTAACAGAGTCTTCCAGTGTGAGTTACAATAAAAAAAATAAAAAAAATTGAATGTTTAGCATTTTACAAAACTCAGATATAAATCACTTGAACATCAGTTCGTATGATTAGATTGTGTATGGTTCTGAATGCCATTTTACTTCTTTTTTTAGATGGGTGTGGATATGATTGGACCCCTTCCAGAGACCATCAATGGAAATAAGTACATCATATAAACCCTATGTGACTATTTTTCAAAATGGCCAGAGGCTGTTGCTGTACAGAAACAAAACAGCAAAAACTGTTGCAAACTTTCTGTTTGAAACCATGGCCAGGTAAATATCCATCTACTTTTGTTTCTACTTTACATGGAATTAGTTATGCAGACCTGCATTTGCACTGTTTTAACTGTGACCCAGAAAGCGGCCAAATGGTTACAGAAATTTATAGAAGTTGTTTCTTAAGTTAATGTCAATGAAATGTTAGTGGGATATGGTCAGTGCTTTTAACTTACTTTTTTATTAAAATCAGTGCTGAAATGATTTCCTGATTAAACCATGTAGCCATTCTGCAGATGCCAGTAGTTCATTACATTACTCGTAATCAATACTTTAACAATAGTTATTTAAATGTTTCCATTTATTTAGATTTGGGTGCATGAAAATTGTCATCTCAGACCAGAGAGGAGAATTTGTTAATGCTCTGAACAAGTCCCTGTTTGACATGATAGGGGTAGACCACAGAGAATCCTCTAGCTACCACCCACAGACCAATGGGCTTGATGAAAGATTCAACCAAACTCTGCAAAGGTCACTCATCAAGGTTGTCAATGAAAACCAACATGACTGAGATGAAATGCTGTCTTCAATTCTCATGGGGTACCATACAGCCAAACATGGTTCAATAGGTCTTTCACCTTTTGCTGTGATGTTTGGAAGGTTTGTAATAATTTAAACCTGCCATTGCTGAATAGAGATTTAAATTTGCTAAGGCCATATACAGAGAAAAAGCAATCAGGGATAAGAGAGTTTGGACAAATCTTGCATAGCTACACCAGTCCTCTGTACGATAAAATCTAATTTGACACATCCCAGGTCCTGGGAAAAAACGCTAAATAGACGACCATCAATAACCCAATTTAAGTTATAATATCTAAACAAATAAATATTAACCCTGTATATGGTACACTCTGCAGCAAGTACAAAATATGAACATTCATTAAACTGTAAATGCATGCCCATTAACTTAAAAGATACATGCAATTAATGCCACTGACATTGGTTTTGTTTTTCATATACTATATATTTATCATAATTGACTGGTATGCAAGTTGGACCTATAACAGCACAGAATATATATAAGGGTTTTATATTTGTGCTGGTTTGAGTATGTGATGTGACTCAAATTTCTGGTTCAATGGTCTTAATAGTGAAAATAAAATATATAAAAATTTATTTATTCTTCAGTCAACAAAGTGTTGTGAATAATTGAATGTTAATTTATCTTCATATATCCAGAGAGCCATTGCGACCAGTCGACATTGAAGACAACATTGTCCAACCAGAAGCTCCTACTACAGACTGCAGCGATGTACAGCGGGAGAGGGTTTTTCAACTCATGTCACAGTCGCGGGACATAATCAAAGGTGTTGTGAAAGAAAATATTGGCAAAGCCCAAGAACGGCAAAAAAAGAATTTGGATAATAGGCACCATAAAAGGTAATTATATAATGCTATGTTGTACATTGAAGTTGTAATTAAATGAATGGCAACATATGCATTGTATTATGATGTTTACGTATATCTGCTGGATTTTATTTTATTCAGAGCTTCGAAGTTGGTTCCAGTGTTCTCATACGGAATGCTAGAAAGGATGCCCGAAGAGGAGGGAAGCTCGAAAACTCTTGGCTAATTGGGCCGTATGAAGTGAATTGGCTGTGAATGAGAAAGTACTGTGCACACTTATTAACAGTACCACAGGCCTTCCTCAGAAGAAGAAATTCAATTCAATATTACTTAAAGAATTTTGCACAAGTAAGATTTCTTTGCAGTATTTTTTTTTTTGGGGGGGGGGTGGGGGAGGAGGAGGATTGGCATGATTCCTCCAGAATTTCCTTAAAAATAATCAGCAACTTAATCAGTTCTGAGTATTTGCTGGCTTATGTGAGGGTAAAGTGCTGTAGCTGTCTTCACACAATAAATCGGTTTCGACTTAATGGCCTAACAAATTAACCATTATTGCCAACAATAATAAAGACGGAAATAAGTTAATTAGAAGAAAACTTCAGTTTCCTGACAATTGTTTTCAGAAATTAAATTTCATTTGTTTTAGTTTTGAGAAGATAATTTTATGTGATGTCAGTTTGAAACTCTGCAATTTAATGTTCAACTTCTGAAGAGCAGCTTTCCTGGCTTTGATAATAATCGTAACCTATTCATTCATGCTGGCGTGTGTGTGCGTGTCTTTGTAACGCCCACATTGTAAAAATCGAAGCTTAGATTGATCCCATAGTTTGTGCAAAAGAGTACATTGTTGAGTACAAGAAGCGTATTTTATTGTTTGAGGTCAAAGGTCATTCGGGTCAAATTGTGAAACCTTGTAAACATGGTATATCAATATTGGAAGCTTGGGCAGATCTCGTACTTGGTAAGATAGTGCATAACATTGAGTAAAAGAAACTGTTTGATTTTGTCGGAGGTCATAAAGGTCATTTGAAGTCAAAAAATGCCAAACGGTTACCTCACTCCCCTCTAACCTGTCCCTACACTAACGCACCTTTCTAAACATAATATTTCAGAAGCTTGGAACGATCGCATATATGATATGTAATTGTACCACATTGAGTACAGAAGCCTAATGTTGTGGGCCGAGGTCATAGGCGTACGGGACCATTTTAGTTTGGGGGGGGCAGAAAGTTTTGTGCCCGAAAGTTCCCGTGACACTATCTAAGCGGAGCGCCACCATCGGTTGGCGCGTAGCGTACAAGAAAATTGTTGGCAAAAAAAGCCTCTCAGATTGCCGGAAACGGCACATCTGAGGCCTTGCAAGTTGCATATAAACATTCTTTATTTTATAATCTCACATTTTAGAAATTTACACTTCCCCAAAAATTTGGCAAATTAGAAGAAGAAAAAATGGTTACATCACTTTGAAGAGGAAAAATAGGACAGTATATTTTTTAAGCTCATATTTAGTTACCGTATTTATTATTTTAACACAGTACTCAGGTACATCCAGAAAAACATACATTGTTCAACGACACGTAGGCGGGATAATGTCGCTGTGTCGGGTGAGACAGCAATTTGTCTCATAAAACAGTATAAAATGTAACAAAGAGTATGATAAACCTGTACTTCTAGGCTTGTAGGCACTCCCCCCCCCCCCCCCAGCATGAAAAAGAAAAATGTTTCTTATATACACTCATGTCGGAGATGTCCAGGTATACAGTTGACTAGTTAGAAAAAAAAATTGATCGCGCAAAAAGCGTGGTAGCCCACGTGAGCTGTGCTTACGGTGGTGCTACACGGAAATATTCGGGCATCATGATGCTAAATAAAGAAAATCAATGAATTGTCGGGCAAAAATTTGAAAAAGATTTGGGCAAGCTATATATATATATATATATATATATATATATAATATATATATATATATATATATATATATATATATATATATATATATATATATATATATATAGTTTCTCTTCTTAGGCTGCCCGAATTTTTCAGGACTTTTGCCCGAATTTCTTGTCCTCTGGAAATTTGTTTTTTAAGACTCCCCGCCAGGCCTATTTTTACAATTCATGGTTAAGTAAGTTTCCAGTGTGCTATGATTGTGTTCTTTGCTTTGATTCAACAGAGATCTGTTTGCAACAGTTTTTTCTTCAAATTCCACGAAGCAGTTGTATGACCAATTGAAGAAACTCAAAAAGTTTGAAGTACAGTAAGTGTTAAATATTTCATTAAAGTGGGATTATATGCACTCCATAATCATGCAGTTACTGATACCAACCTAAGTGGTATACATTGGCAGTTACAAGCAAAATTTTGTAGTGCTTAAGCAACTCTCAAAATTCAAGCAGAAACAAATATTGATTAATATTAATGATAAAGGTGCTCTACCTGTTACCTATCATCATCGCTCAGCCAAACGCTTTTAGATGTTTCGCTACTTGTTGCAAACTTTTGTTGTGCTATATAGTAATGATATGTATACTTTCAATGGTTAAGCACTGCATTTAAAGGAACTTTTTATTGAAAAATGGGATCCAGTCCTTCTGGTCATATCATTGTTTGTAAGTTTATCGCCCTAAGCCTTGCCTTGTCATGAATTTTACTTTCTGTGAATGAGTGCTTGAACTGTTGGCCCGTCCTGCCAGAAAATTTGAATCTAACACTGACTTACGTCGATACGTGACCTTAGTGCTGCACATAGGTCACACTTGATCAGATCTCACTCTTAGCTTGGCCTTGATACAATACACAGGAATGCGTACAGACTTCAATAGGCTATCAACTTGCCATACTGTATATCTGAATGCTCGCATGCTCAAGGAGGATCAGATCCCACACTTGGGGGTTCAAGTTGCTATACTCTGAATAATCGCATGCTTAAGGAGGATCAAGCAGACCCCACAAATGAGATGATCAACTTGCTAGTCTGAATCTCACATGCTCAAGTAGGACGAGACGTACAAGGGCGATCAACTTGCTATAGTTTGCATTCTCGCATGCTCAAGGATGATCAGACCCTACAATTTGGGTGATCAACGTCCTATCGTATAAATTATTGCATGGTTAAGGAGGATCAGACCCACAAGGGCAAACAACATGCTAGTCTGAATATACTCCATACATGCTCACGGTGGATCAGACCCACAATTGGGGGATCAATTTGCTACAGTCTGAATGCTCGCATGCTCATGGAGGATCAGATCTGCATTTGTGGCAATAAACAATATTGCTAGTCTGAATGCTTCACCTTGTTATTACCGAATGCTGCAACATACATTAATTTGAAGTACCCATTCGTAATGATTGCTGAAATCATGTTTTCACAGTAATATTTATTTCTATTTAATTTCTGTAACTTTGAAGCAATGCTTACTATTCATGCGTCCTTTTCTGCAGGCTGAATTACCTCAATGACGTTCTTGTCTCTCATGCTGTGGACCATCTCTACCACCTTGTCACAGGTTGCACCGAAACAGAAGCTGAAGCAGCCTGTAGTCAACTGCGCAAAAGCTTACCAAAGTAATGATCCTGATGCACAATTATCTTTTCAATATGATATGTGGTGTAAACATGCATTTTTTTAGCTTGAATGTGGTTACTTATTAACTTCTCTATTCAGTCAATAATTTTAAACTTTTATGTATAGGTATAGGTTGGTGCCAAGGGTCAGAGCATTTCACCAGGATAGGAAGGGAGGCTATCCAAGCTGAATATGATGAGGTTGGAGATGATCAGGTGTTTGAGTATACAACCAGTGGTTAAGACAAGAACTTGATAATTTATGATAAAAAGGTTTCTTTCTTTCATGCATATCATTATTGTTTGTCCCCCCACCCCCACTGATAGACAATTCCAGAAAAAAAAATCCCGCTTAAAGTTTAAGTATGTTTATATGTGCAACATAGATTAAAAACAGCAAGCAACAAGAAAAACAAAGCATAAATGCCGTCAGATAGCACTTTTTGGAACCGGCAATAAGTGTCCTTATATTAAGCAATATTTAATTCACACATTCCCTCTGTTCAAACCACACTAGATTGGTTTCAATTCAATTCATAACCCCCCCCCCCTCTCACACACACACTTCCTCCCCTCCATATATATCAAAGGGTCTGTTTTTCTCCCCCTGGCAAGGAGGAAAATGTGCACACAATTAGTATACTGAATAGAATTAGTATTTCTATTATCTTATTATGCATTTAGTAATGGCATTGTAAGGTTGAATCAAGAGCAATGTTCCCAGAGAACTCCAGTCAGAATGATGGTATAAGTAAATCCTGGGATTGTTTTTGTTGATTGTGAAGTTCAAAGGACTCTAAGGTGACAAAATTCTAACAAAAGTCTCACATAACAAGCATATATTTTACCACACGTGGAAATTAAGTTGTTCTATTGGTAGTTGTAATCTATAAACTCATGTGTCACATCCAGGACAGTAAATGGCAGTTAGTTCGTCTTTCTTCAGGTAAATGGAATTTTTACATTCACCATCTAATTTTTTAAATTCTGTTCTGCTATGCTTTGCTTTGGTCACACAAATAGGTACTAATTAACAGAAAACTGGCTAAAACAAGCAGAACAATTATCTTTCCAAGATGAGGGAAGCCAGCTCACTTGATATAGCATACATTCGTTGTTAGTTCTAAGCATAAACCTCGAGTCGTGACGGTATGGGTTAGAAAAAAATGATTTGTCATATTGCGTCATCTCAATATCAATGCTTAATTTGTTTGCTGATTTAATAAACGTATGCGTTAATACTTGTGTGTGCGGTATGACACCTGGCTTCAAACACGCTATCTTTGGAAGGGAAGCTTGGAAAATGTAAGATTTGGTATGTATGTGAATCATATTGATTATATCCTGTATTTTTTGGGGTGGATGTCAAAGGGTAAACAGGGTTCAAGTTGTGAAAACCTTGTAAAAATTATAAGTTCAAGAAAGGAAGCTGAACAGATATCATATTTAGTCTGTAAGTATACCACATGGCTAAAAGAGGCCTTTGTTATTGTGGAGATTAACAGTGGTCAAATTTTGTAAACCTTTAAAACTTGATATCTCAAGATGAGGAAGCTGGAAGAAATCTCATATTTACTGTTTTATGTATCACATTGAGTGAGTACAAGCAGGCTATCAGTGGTCATTTGTGTCAGCATCTGTCATTGTGAATATACTGTTTGTCACTTCTTGCTGTATTACTAAAGATCAAGTGTGTCAGTATGTCATAGAAACCACAGTCTGGTTTTTGCATACATGCTACTTGACAGCTGTCCTCATATGCCATTCAAGTATATCAAGGCAAGTAACAACTGGGATATAGTTTCTTTATCTGTGATGCATTATGTAGTTGTTGCAACTGAATAACCGTTTTCGTGGAAAAGGTCTTGTATCATGTAAGTTAACTAAAATCTCAATTAAAGATGCGGAAGTAGAACGCACTCATCATACAGTATATCTAGGTGTTTGTATTGATGACAAAGTAAGTTTCACTGGTCATATAAGCAGAATACTTAAACGGGTGTACTTCATAGTCTCAACTCTATCATATATAGTTCCATATTTTCATGTTGATGTAAGGAAAAGAGTTTTTACTGCCAATATCTTACCACACCTAATATATGCTGTTTCTGCTTGGTATCACTTTTTACTAATTAAAGATAATAAGAGAATTTTTTTTTTTAAAGTATTGTTCTAGAATTTTTAATATAGATTTTAACTTTCTTATGAGTACTATAAACAATGCTGCCAAAAATGAGTTCATTAGAAGTGTAAATTGCATACAGAGAAATGACAGACATTCTTTGCATACCGAACTTAACTCTCTACTTCGAGAAACTACTAGGTATAATCTGAGAAACAAAGCAATAACATCAAAATTCAGAATTAATGTGTATAGATAGTTTTATAGTTTTATTTATCTTGCTGCTATTTTATTTACAAAATGGTAATCTGGATAATTTATTGTAGACAGCTGCACTTGTACGTTTTGTATATATATATGTGTGTATATGTATGCGTGTGTATATGTGTGTATGTATGTATATGTATGTATGTGTATATATGTGTATTTTTATTTTCAGTGTTGACTGGTCTTGGATGCTCCCCAGTAAAGGATTCAGGTGATTATACTGTTGACTGTGTCAAGACCAAACTTTTAGTGCAAAAGAATATTTATTTTATGTCAAAGGAAAAGGTGGGCCAAATATGTAGACAAAAGCAAGAGAAATGTTAACTGATACCAAGTTGTGTGAATTGTGTACAAATATGATCTTACTGGCTTCAGCTTGCATTTCCCAATTAGCCCTAATTGATTTTTTTTTCTTTTCCAACATTTGAACAATAGTCATTGAGATACTTTGACTAACACTAAACAATCTGAGTGTAGTAGAACTGGTTCTCACACAGCCTCCTTTCCCAGTATTTATGTTAAGCCTGATACTTAGTGTGACCAGCAGCATGTCATTTGAAGGTAGTCTGTGTAGGCCCCAAAGTTGTATTGTGACATCAAGAAGTACTTTCCTTGAGGTCTTTATAATCTCCAAATTTTTCTCAGACATTTTAAAAGAACATGCAAAAGGACAGAATGTCCCAGTGAGGTAAATTTCCTACAGGTGGTACAAAAACAGTTTAATAATTTTGACCATAGGTGACCATATTTTAGTATCTGGCATATTTGAAGCCAATGCAACATAACTTTCAGCTGATTTTTGTTGAAAATAATTGATATAGCTTAGAGGCCTTTATGCCCATTAACAATACATCGTAGCAACAAACGTTTTTGGTGTTTATCATGGTGAGATATTCGTTTGGAAATACCTTCTAATGAATAATGCACTGCCTGACTGTGCAGGCAATATATCATGATTCGATGGTTGACATGTCATGAACACACGAAAACACCCTACACAAACCCTCTGCTCCTATACCATATGATTTTATATTGCTTCCCAAGTACCATTTCTAACCAGCTAGGCATTGCCCAATCTTAAAATATATCACATGAAAAGGAATTCCCAAGTATTTTCACCATAGTTAACATTCACAGCCTGTCTATAATTGGATTAACAATAGTCTACCTTTAATTGATTGCCTGACCAACAAATACTGCTAGGCTACAACTGTGGACGCCAAAGCATGGTTTACTTTGATTTATGTAACCTTTTTTTCCCATGTGAATGTCATTTTGTCTTGAGATCGCCAAGATTTCAAAAGTTTCTAGATGTGAGGCTATCTGTTATTGTCAATGGTTGTCAAGCATTAGTATTAAAAGTAGAAGGGAAATTGGATGATTTTTATAAAACAAAGTATTTGAAACAGCTTGTACTAAAAATAAAGAAACAGATACAGTTGTTCTATGTCACAATAGACGTAGGATGTTGCACGAGTCTTGCAGCACTTTTGTCATTTTTTAGAAATGTATTTATCTTATGCAGCAGAGAACATGAAGGAGAATTAAATTTGCAATAAATTTTAAATTAAATTGATATTTCCATTCATTTGTGTCTGTCCAAATAGTATCATGCAAGAAATCAATGACCATATATGAGCCATTCATCATGTAGCGAAATTGGTCTAAAGTTCCTCTATAAATCCTGCCATTAAGAAACGCAATTAAGATGAAAAGGCATATTCCAAAGAAGCCTTGCTGTCCTGTTGTTTTTGCACTACGTTTCCATACAGAAGAGCTTGTAGGACACATTTATCCGTGCTATTCTCTCATCCTGTCCGCGCGGACAGAAAATCACCACACACGGACGTTTTTTCCTAGTTAATAGTGTCCGTCCGGACAGATAATACTGTCCGCCGGACACAATTCCCCCCGAGAAAGTTGTCCTACGGACACAATTCCCGTGGAATAGTGTCCGTGAGACGCCCGGACACTATTCCCTGTCACACCAGCAGTAAACCTGTACGATGTCACACGAAGACGCACTAAGATGACGACAAACCATTTTTAACCACTGGCTTATTAAGACATGAGAAACAAAATTCTTCTCCAAGCAATATCGAAATTTTGAGGTTTCATCAATAAATAAACTTGACTTGAATTGAAATGTGTTGAAGAGAGAACTTAGGGTACGTCAAGGGCGTAGGAACCGGAAAACCCCTTTTTCATTTCCAAATGAGAAAAAAATCTCATTTGGAGCACCAAATTGCATCTAAGGCCAGGTGAAAATACAAATATTTACAAAATGGAGTGGGTGTTGAAGTGTGCTATATTGCACCAAATTGCATCTGAGGCCACCTGGAAATGCAACAAATTTCCAAAGGGGAAGGGGACACCCCTCCCCTTAAACCCTCCCCAGGCCGGCCATCAGTCTTCAGCCCCCCCCCCCACTCATAAGTACCTTCCTACGCCACTGGGGTACGTGTTACAATGAGTACCACGTACATAGCATTTAGTGCATGGTGCCGATTACCTACCTGTTGTTACCGAGTCCGAATCGGAAGCAAATCAAGCACTTTAACCCTTTTAGCAAATAGGGAAAATGTTTAACTTTCGCAATGGATTAAGCTTACAAAAAATGGCGGGGCAGAAAGCCGAAACAATTTTTGGGCTCATTTGGCTATGCCTCAAGCACGCGAAACGTTTTTCATCTAACACACACAATATGAATACACAGTGTCTGAGTGAAAGGCCTACAACACGTTCGTACGTCTTTTATTGTATGGCTGTAGCAGTAAATGTAAGTTTGAAAGTTTTTATTTTTATTTTAAGGCTTATTTTGGGTGGTAGAACTTAGATGTAGTATGTGTAGTGAGCCTGCTGGAGAATATATATAATATATATATAATATATATATTATGTCAGCTTACATAAACTGTTGCATCCATACATACACGGTAACCCGGTTATGATTCTGTAAACACAATGCAAGCCTCCATCTATAGCAATCTTTTTAAATTATTCCCGGACCCAACACTTAGTTATTATGGCATTATCTGTAAACACATCTTTTCGAGTTGTGTTTTTGAGTGGCTTTGGATGTTTTTTTTTATTCAAGCTTGGGTGATAATTGATTAATAAGGTGGAAAAAAGAATGAAACATTGCTGTTAGAAAGCAATTAAGTCAATTTAATTCCAGTAGCATCTCTCTGTGCCAGATTTGTAGGGGAGCGTTAGGTCATGCATATGGTACATATATTTTACAGTATGTATGTATGTATGTATGTGTGCGTGAGTGTGTGTGCGTGTGTGCGTGTGTGTGTGTATGTATATACGAGGATGTTTGTTTGTGACTACTGATTGACGGCCCACGTAATATGCATTTACTCCAAGAACATCGCTCAAGCATACCTTGGGTGACATATCGTTCGAAGTATATAGCTGCTCCTCACCTATGGAATGGATTACCACTATAACTCAGTTGTTGTGCTTCCCTCACTTTATTCAAAAGACTTCTGAAAACTTATATTATGGGTCAAGCAATCATCAATGTTAACCAATAATTATTTTGTTCATTCAGTTTTGCTTTCTTCTTTCTTTTTCTCTGTCGCGTCTTAAGCACCCATACGGGTGGATATGCGTGCGTTATAATTCACCATGAGTCTTCTTCTTCTTCTTCAAATTGCAGGGCCCGTTCTTAAGAATATGACCTTTACTTGTTTACGACACACATACTTATTTCACTCGATCTACCCATTCTGAGACCCATCGGGATGATTTGGAAGTGATCTCCGTTTTTTCCCTGATTCAAAGAAAATGCGTTCCGTCAAAGATTCGCGAAGAAAGCCAAATGTCGTGAGTGCCATAATTCTGTTTATATTTTGTAGATAAATCAGTGCAAGGATTCAAAACCGTTTCCTTCAAGTTCAGCGAAGTAGTCAGCCGTGTATAGTGAAGTGCGGTTCCCATGCAACGGGGAAGATCACACATTCATTCATTTATTTGTTGTTTTTTTTCACATAAATAGCCTACAACATAAATTTAAAAATTGTGTGTACGATTCTTTTAATTTTCATCTTCGCAAGTCCGTAATGAATTGTTATAAGAGTAACATAGTGAAATGTTCTATAAGCTTATCCATTTATGTTTCGTTATTGATTAGGGTTTATATAAGTCTAGGTTTTTCATAATAAACCAAACATACGCACCATACATATTGTTACCACTAGAGTTGGAAAAGTATGCCACACTTTCGCCATCGTTGCTGGCCAGTTAAGATAATTTAAGTTGAGTTCTATACATGGGTCAAATAACTGACAATTGTTTTTATTCTGTCATCTATTTTGGGTTCGGATGCTTATCTTGGCGGACGGTGACAAAGACCCACATTTCAAGCCAGTTGACATATTTGAACATCCAATGAAACGCTATTTATCTCTTCCCTTATGTAATTTTCTAGATACTACACGCAGCTGACATGGGAACATTTACCGCAGCGTTATCATACCCATGCCTAACTTAACTGGATACATCATCTATTTTACAGGAGAATATATTGTCATTGCATGCATGCGTAGAGTGTGAAAGGAAGGTGTCAAAATAGATTACATACATGCAATCAATAATTACATACTCGAATGCCTATTCTACGGTAAATGAAAAACAAACAGGTGTACTGTGAGTCGTTTTGTTTACATGTATACATTCTCATCATATAGGCTATATATGCTTAGATTCGTATTTCATCAATATAGAGGCAGACAGTTTTAAGAATGTTGAGGATGCCACCTTCCCATGATGTGCTTAGCTCCTGCTAATATATGAGGTCAGTTGGTTGCTGGTTAAAGTGATGACATCTATGGCGGGCCATCAGTCTCAAATCATGGGAGATCGACTTATACCGATTTAAATCGACATATACCAGTTTCCTTCGACTTATACCAGTTTCCTTCGACTTATACCAGTTTCATTCTACATATCATCGATTTAAATCGACATATACCAGTTTACTTCGACATATCATCGATTTAAATCGACATATACCAGTTTCATTCTACATATCATCGATTTATTTTACTTATCATCGATTTAAATCGATGATAAGTAAAATAAATCGATGATATGTCGAAGTAAACTGGTATATGTCGATTTAAATCGATGATATGTAGAATGAAACTGGTATAAGTCGAAGGAAACTGGTATATGTCGATTTAAATCGGTATAAGTCGATCTCCCATGATTTGAGACTGATGGCCCGCCATAGACATCATGGCCTCGAGCGAAAGTAAGTGAAGTTCCCACAGAACCGTAATGTGTGATACGTCAATATGAAATAGTCTGATATAATAGAGGTCGTCCTGCTATCTCACAGTACTCACCAATGCATGCAGTTGTATTTCACTCTCTGTGATTCAGCGCATGTCTGCAGACATGCGTCATACCGTTTTTTATACCGTTTTTTTTACAATGATCAGCTACGCTATTGTTCACCAATATTGGCATTATGTCAACCGCATATCAACAATTTTGGAAGGGAATAATGTCCTTCTCTTCGAGGAGATTATTTAAGAGAGGTAAGTGTTATATATTCACACATCCTTGATTGATTGGACAAACCTATAGCAGTATTTCTACTCAGTATTATGTTGATAAACAATGTCTATATAAATCGCCTACGTGGTCAAAATTTACCGTACAATATGGTGGTCGTATATTACTATGCTTACCGTAAGTTATATGTTAGAATTTTGCTGGTCTTGAATCAATGCACATCAAATGTTCCATGAAAATTGACATGAATATTAATTTCCTTGTTCAGTAGTAATGAAGAGAGTCTAGGACACTTTCCTTGTATATATTCATTAACAAAATCTATTAATTTTTTCATGATTTTTTATATGAATTTAATTTTTTATATTAAGTTTTATTATTTTTTATAATGACATGCCGAAGCCTTAACTAATCATCACAATAAGTATTTTCGTTTTACTTTTGACTTCTCTCAGGACGATTTGTTAGTTATATTTAAGGTGCCTTCCCGTACGCTGTCTGAGGCAGGGGAACTATTGAACATTCTTGTCCTGTCATGTGACGGCTAACATCTTTTTAGATTGCGAACAGAAATTTTTTGGTAGACAGTTTATCTGCTCAAAAAAAGCTTTTTTCTTCGGTAAACTGGTAACAGGTTACGGACCATTAATTTTTTATCCTTCATATCAAATACTCTTATCTTCAATTGCAAACAAAACAATGTATAGCCTGACTGCTATAATTTCTTCTATAAAATGAAATTCATTCTTAACGTTGAAAAGCACATCGCTTCGAAGCGAAACTCTATTAGCTCTGCTCGTAGAAAATATATGGCATTAAGGTCTTGTCTTCCTCATTCAATTAATGAACTTTGCGATTCTGACTTAACCTCTGCTTAGTATCTATATTCGTCACTGTTACATTTATGTAGTAGCATAGACAATCTCTGTTGCGTTTCGTTGTATTATTACTCACGGTGCATTGATATACACGTGTGTGGGTGTTTATGTACGTAAGTACATGTTTGTATGAATGTGTGTCTTTGTATATGTAGGCCTATGTGTATATAGATGTGTGTGGGTATATATGTGCATGTACATTTTTGCGTGTGTGTATGCGTGAGTGTTGTATTCACTGAAGGTTTGTTTTTCTGGAGGTGTATATGTATATATCGGTATAAGAAGAAATACTCAATTCAGAATCAATTTTCGCATTATGTAAATAATTCCTTTGTATAATTCAGATGACATACCTATGTTGTTATCGGAACTCTAAATATAATCGATGTACCATATACATGTATAATAATCGTAAATAAATGAGATGGAAAAAAAAATAATTAAAGTGATAAGAATTGAGACAGATTTAAAGAAAATAAAACATATAAGAATCCACGAAAAAAAAAGTATGTCTGTTTTTACGAGGTCAAACACTGCAGGACAGTTCTTTTGTTTTGACGGTTGTTTTAGGTATACGGATTAAGTGTCGATGAATATGATGGATGATGGAGGTCAAATGCTTGAAGACGGATTTTTGTCTTGCGTTTTGGTCTTTGGTTTAAGGATTAAGAGTCGAAAAATATTTATGAGAATACTGGAAGACAGTATTTTTTAATTTATTTATTTGTTATGTGGTGAGAGGATACGTTCGAAGAACCGTTAACCCCTAACATGACAACTTTTCACCACACTGAGTTAAATGGTTTTTACTCTATATGTCGTCTCGGATGAAAAGTCTGTTAATAGACATAAAGAGATATTTGATTGAAGAAAAGAGTATTTAAATAAGTTAAAAGATCAAAATACCATAAACTTATAATAAATAAATTAATAAGAAGACAAAGATATAATATATTTTTACCTCCGTTTATTTTAACTATACATTTATAACCAAATAACGCAACCAATTTTATTAACTAAATATATCTATAAATAGGCATTTATCAAATGTTCACGACATTTCTATATTCATGCTAAACAAGTTTGTTCCGTTTCTTCCTTTCTTTCTTTCTTGCTGCTTTCTTTTCTAGTGCTTCTTGCTTTGTCATTCGTGTTCTAGATCCACAATATACAGTAAGAATTCCTTGGTGGCTATAACAGATGCAGGGAAAGGTTCGAACCTTTCAGGTTTAACAAAACGCAACTCTATACAGATGCTTAATTAACTTTGCTTTTTCTCCTCTTCTTTAAAGTCGTAATCAGCATCACTTCTTAACCTTCCCCATTTCATCAAAGACTAGTGCATATGTTCAGCCTCTAATTCAGTAATGGCACTCTACTTGTCCAATGATATTAGAGTTTATGCTCCTTATCGATTCTAAGGAGCCTTCAGCAAAAAGTACCGGTAATCCTCAAAATGTATTTTATAACTTGAATCTTGTTTATTCTTTTAATCCGGCTACCAACACCAAATGGTCCGTCTGGAAAATAATGAAACGCCTATATATCTACCCGGAACTTAAGACACTCGTGAACAAAGGGGGGACCATCAACCCAAACAACGTGACTTAGCTTGAATCTTGCTTTAATCCGATTCAAGCGTTCATGTGCCATTTTAGAGAAGCCTTCTCCATAGAGGTGGAAATATTTCTACGTCTACCAGCGCTGGACTTCTTTTTACGCAGCAACGGAGTCAGAGCAGAATTTAACATCACCTTACTATATATCGGATGCTGGTGCAAAGAGGGTCAGACAGTAACTAGGCTATGTGACTGGCGAAACAAGGATATTTTCGAGGCCTGAATTGTCAGACGTTCCTGTTTACACCAGTGGCAAGCTGAACAGGAGGTCTGAAGGACTGGGTGGAAAATTAACCCCCATAGACAATGTCGTCACTTCCGGCAGCAAACGAGATCACGAGGGACATACGCCATGTACGAGTTTGGGGTAACATTTAGACGCTGGGCCGACAACTCATAAGCAGAAGATTTTCGTTTTTTTAGTTACCTCTTTTTATATCTTTTAATTTATTTATTGTATCTATATAAAAAATATCTATCTATATTAATATCTCAAATATTTAATATTTCGCAATTTCCGCATCCTCACTTCTTTTATTTTGCTACTATTCGTTGTAATATTTCTGTAGTAACTGTGGGGTTATTGTAGTGTTTCTATAAATTGTAGTACTTCTTCTAATTGTTCTTATCATATTTATTTGTTTTTTTTTATCCGCCATGTTGGTCGTTACTATAGTGTATGGTGATGCTTAACTTCATTGTTATTTAATTTTTGCTATTTTTGAATGGATACGTTATTTGGATATTAATGTTTAGTCAAAATAAACGGAAGAAAAACATATATTATATCTAGATCTTTTTATTTATTCATCATAAATTTATTTTATTTTTATCTTTAACTTATTTAAAGACATTGAAGACTCGCCCCAAATCGCGTACTGCGCTTTCCAAAAGTTAAATTTCCGTTGCTTGCAACTGACGTTTTCTTCCTGTCGCTACAAAATGCAGACAGTAATGAAACGTGATACCTTGTTATCTTTTATCTAGACATGAGATGTCCACGCTGCTATGAACACTGTGTTGTGGGTATTGACCGTAACTGCATGTATTGACTGTACACTAGTGTCTAATTACCGACAGCGGGAGCTGTGTGTGTATTTTCTGGAATCGATGGTGGTGTCTAACACTTCTGTTACACCTCATTCGAAACTGGGTCAGATTATCGGCATGAGACGTTTCTTTGTGTGCGAGTCTTCACACCCTTTAAATAATCTTTTCTTCAATCCAATATCTCTTTATGTTTATGTACAGACTTTTCATCAGAGGCGACATAGGAATTAAAACAATTTAACTCAAGTGTGGTGAAAAGTAAAGACGTCGATATGTCATGTTAGGGGTTAAATGATTCTTCGAACGTATCCCCTCACCACATAACAAATAAAAAAAAAATAAAAAAATACTGTCTTCCAGTATTCTCATCGATATTTATCGACTCTTAGTCATAAAACTAAAGACCAAAAGGCAAGACAAAAATTGTCTTTCAGTTTTCTCATCAATATTTATCGACTATTAATCCTTAAACCAAAGACCAAAACGAAGGACAAAAACCCTCTTCAAGTATTTGAACTCCATCATCCATCATGTTCATCGACTCTTAATCCGTATACCTAAAACAACCGTCAAAACAAAAGAACTGTCCTACAGTGTTTGAGCTCTTAAAAACGAACGTACTTATTTTGGTGAAAAGTTAAGACTTCGGCATATCATGTTTGGGGATCGTATCCCCTCACCACTTAAAAAAACAAAAAAACAATCATAATCATAAAAAAGTGAAAAAATAAAAATTAATATAATAATTAATTTAGACTATCGTAATAACTATATATGTTCTACATTTGCAGTAATAGAAATACAACCTTAACGAATACACAAGAAATTGAATGAATAAATAAGAAACAGTTATTTATTAATACTTCTGCTTTGGAATCTCAAATGATTGGCTTTCATATGTCAAAAATGTGATTTTTATTTTATCTTGCCAACTGTTGTGTAAAGCACAGTATTTCGATACATTTTGAGATAACTGAAAATGCAACATTTTATGGATAGTAATGTGCCTGGTATACGGAGCAGTACAGTGGATTCGACCTAGACGCTGTGTTGACTATTGACGATATTCGTAATTATACTGTCCTTGAGATATATTTTTTAAACGTTGAATTTCCATAACGCTGTACAAGTTAAAGGCTACGGTAATTAATTGTTTGCAAACAAAATCAACATTACAAATTATTCGGTTATTTTATTCGACCGTATGATGCAGAAGTCTGGAAGGCGCAATTTGACCTTTAACCTCCTCCAGTAACGCGACTTCTGTCGTCTTACATTAATTGTAAAAAGTTGTAGTGTTTCGGCCATTAATAAGTTTGGAAAACACTGTTTCACACAAGTTTGGCCGAGTTTGATCATGTGAAATTTTGCGGTTGCATTAATGGATAGTAAACATGTACAGTTGGCAAAGTTTGATATTCAGTCCATCAGATTGAACATATGGCCGAACTCCTCAAACCCGAGTTCTCAAGTAGGATATAAGACTCTACCTGTCTTCATTGTATTTATGAATATACAAAGACAAGAGTCATGTGATCAAATAAGAAAAAATGTCAAATTTGTACTCGAAAGCATTTGACGAACTGTTTCTTAACGGTAAAATCGATGGACTTATAAATGGGTGGATAGTTGCCTGGTCATTGGATGTAGTGTTCGTATCAGATGTAAAGGAAAACATTTTGGACGTTATGAATATATCAAAATGATTGAAACCTTTAGACCCATATCTTATTACAGGCTCTGCGTGTCTACATGTATATGTGAAACACCAAAATTCACGTTTTCAAAGGAGGTCACCAGTTATTTGATCACATTTTATCAGAATGTGCACTACTAAATGTGTTAAATTAATGTATTACTTTACGCCAAAGGTCGCTTGATAAAGGAGGTCAAAGGTTACTTTAAAACTTTGCCATTGCAATATGGTGAACGTAAGGGAGACTGAAATTGTTTTATTCATTTTTTTGAACGTAAAGTTGACAGAAATATTCCAACATAACAAAAATATTTTATATGACTCTTATCGTAGCTGTTCTTTACATGCCAAACGACCAAATAGCTGCAAGAGTCGTACCCATATGGAAGTAAATGACTGTTTGAATGCATTGTTGGATAGTTTAGAACGTATTTATATAACATACCAAGTCTTTTTAATTAAATTCAACACTCATGCACTTCACACTTGGTGAGCAAGAGTAATGACATAATCATATGGTCATGCACCCAAACTTTAGGATGAGATTTGCAACTCATTTGATTGCCTGCTAGTACTTGTTTATACAGTGCTTTATACTTTACTTGGACATATATATGTTCAAGCCTAACCATCACTTATCGTGTTACATTCTTTTCAGATCGTTGTGTTTATTGGCTTTGCATCACCTTGCATCTGCTGCTATCAGTGATGCCGAGTACATTAGGTAAGCACAATATTATAATAAACGACTCAATGTTTTATATGTAATTGATCTTTGAAATATTGGAGTATTGTTGTTTTGGTATTATCTGACTTTTGTCTTTTCCCGCTAGTTTTGACAACAAACTGTTATTCTCCGGTGTCCTTGATTTGTTATTCTTTTTTCATTTGAATTTCTGGACTATTTTGAATTATACTTGTACAGACATATACGAAACGAATTTGCATTGAAGAGAAATGTATTGCAATAACAATTCATTGCAAGATTTTGTTCAAAGTAAACAGATTACAGCAAAGGAAAGAAAAATCATACTACTCAATTGCTCTTCTTGCACAATATTGGATTTATGTTAATCCCCGATTGTAATGACAGCGATGTTTGCTCCTCGAGGGAATGTCTTCAGGCTTAATTTGATAGACAACTCGATGGAAATGAACGTGTCCTTATAGAAGATTGCCATTCATTGCCTAATATTCGAATTTTGGACAAACAAACGTTTCCTATAGGCTGCATATTCGCAGTCAGATTTGAATCTCCATAGGTATTACGATATCACTGATTCATCCTTAAATACTTGCTAAAGTTTACTCCTTATCTGCTCCCAATCCAGGGGCGTATCCAGGGGGGGCGCAACAGGCGCGCGCCCCCCCTATTGGCCGTCACCAAAAAAAAAAAAGTTTAGCAAAAAAAAAAAAAAAAAAAAAAAAAATTGATGACGACCTTTATGTGAGATGTCGGTGATCGCTCAACCCCCCCCCCCTCCCGTATGCTTTATTTTTTGTTTGCCACAAAAAGGTTCTGGCGAAGTTCGGCGGCATAATAGTTTTAGAAACATAGATGGTAATTGTGTTTGTATTATCACTATAAACACTAAATGACATGCCAGCCATACTAAATTGTGCATTTTGTGTCCATATTTACTGGAAATGTTGCTTATTATTAAGGTCGAAAAATGGATCACATATGGCCATGGGCGGCGATCCTGGGTGGAGGGGGGATATATCCCCCCATGAAAATGGGTGGAGGGGATGTAATGCACCATACCCCCCCCCCACCAAATGCCAGGGATAAGAATATTTTCATGCCTACATTTATGCATCTTCGTTAATGTACGGCTCTTTTTTAGCTTCATTTCTCGCCTACCATAAACGCAGTGCGATCTTTTCAAATAAAGCGTCTTTATAAAGCAAAAATAGTTGAATGTAGGCTTCATTGGCCCTATAACAACAAAATGTATTATTGCGCCCACGGTATTGATATAGTACATATATGCACCCTCATAGTATTCATATAGGCCCTATAGTAGGCCTACACACGTACATGTTCCCTCGAACAGCTGAGAATCTCATGTAACCAGGGTAATGCTTAATACACGTTTCACCTGGATGCCCTAGCAATCGGTACCTAGGAATGTAACTATGTGTAATTGTGTATTGCATGTGTATAGGCCTATAATAGCCTGCATGAGGCCATTTTCTTCATCGAATAATATAACAGAGCTCTCGAACATTCTAACGTTGCGCCTGAAACAAGATTGACAGGGGCAATTTTCCCAAAATAACACCCGAAATTAAAAAAAAAGTATTTTGGATCCTGATTATGAGATATTTCGGACATGACATCCCTATTTTAAAGTTGGGTATATGCCGCTTGGAAACCTCGGGAAGTGCCGTTTCCGGCCATCTAGAGGGTTTGTTAATCCCAAAATTTTCTTGTACGCTTCGCGCCAACTCATGGTGGCGCTACGCTTAGATAGTCAACAAGGTCATATCCCCCCCCCCACCCCACTCGGAAGTACGGATCGCCGCCCATGCATATGACACCATTTTGCATTTCAGCCCTTCTTTGAAAGCAAAAATTGTACACCCCCTCCCCTTAGACCCATCCCCCAGGACGGCGATCATTCATGCCTGGCGCCCCCCCTATTGGAAAATCCTGGATACGCCCCTGCAATCTGATCTTCATCCGAGAGACAGGCCAATATGAGAGGATGCAAGATGAACGGGAGTGACTTATGATCATTTGGAAAATGTTTTTTTTTAAATTTATTTCCTTTTAAATTGTTTGTTTGATATTGTTAAAACATCAGCCACTCACAAAAGGGAAATTTGCATTTAACGATATTTCAATACTCTCAATTTTTTTTATCAGGGGACGTGCTCTCATGTAAATCTCAGCAGCACTTTGAGATCCATCGACCAGGTATCATCAACTGTAGTGTTAGTGAATCTATTTACGGCTTCTACTGGTATTTTGAGAATAACCCACAATCCATAGTAACATTGCTGGAGGATCGACAGGCCGGCCCTAGAAGTGGTGATCTGACGATTGCTCAGAACGGTTCCCTTATATTTAGCAACGTTTCTCTGAGTGATGAAGGGCAGTATCGTGTTGACGCTATTTTAGACGCTGGTGGCGATGTATCCATGTACATAGACGTACTTATCGTAGGTAAGTACTTGTATGTTGATGATGCATAGTGTGACCATGGAGTTGCGACTGCGTACCTCAGAAGCAAACCTGATGGGTAAATCATAGACAACATATTTTACATGTCTCAATATCTGATTTCGGAATTATGGGAGTCAACGAAATGAAGGGAACAACAAAATGACGACAGAATATGTTATGAGGGAAAGCTCCTTTTTCCCTGAGAGGTCATATTCTTCTTACAGTTATGTTTTAATAAAAAGAAAGAAATGGAAAGAATGTATTTCATGTCTTTAAGCAAGTTATATTAGAATCACGTTAAGTCAGAAACAGTTAGCAACATGTCGTACCAGAAGCACTAACAGGCTGATGATTATTTAACATCCTAATGATCGGTTTAAAATGTGCCTTTCCAAGCGACTTAGACGGTGTTTGATTGCTTTCCGAAGGTACCTTTATCTCATGTTCTTTTCTTTTTAGTAACTTCAAAACAGTTGTTTCCTGCGATAGATGGTTGTCAGAGTGATGATTGCCGTTTGTTTTGGTATGGTGAACTCAAGTTGACATGTACAATGATTGGACGACCAGCAGTAACTCTTACTTGGTACAATGATACTGCGGAGGCGGCAGTGACGGACGCCACTGAACAGAGTTACAAGGACCCATCCTCATATATGTTTGTGTCTTCTTCGTCAATCAGTGTAACGATAGATTTCGAAAACGTACAAAACCTGACATGTATCCCATCTGGTTTATCAGTTTCCGAAAGGACGAAGAACGTGTCGGTTCTTTTGATGGGACCTACAAATCTTGACAATGTATACAGGACCAAATACCTTGATATTAACGAGGACAGTAGTTATAATGAGCTACTTCAAAATAGATGTGACAGAGAAGCAATGTTTATTCAAACAGCAGAACCTAGTGGCAAGACCATTACTGTAGCAGATAAATACGCTGATCATGGTCCACTTGTACTTACGTCAATGTGTCGTTCAAATCATACTTACACAAGAACTTCGATTAAGTTGCTTCGTTACAAAACACCAGATGACAGTAGTGTATCATTCGTTGAACAATGTCAAAGTAAAAACAATTGCATTATTGCTGCTGACGATGGTAACGCAACCTTGACATGTGTTGTTAAAAACACTCGTCCTGCAGCAGAAATCTCATGGAAAGTAGGTAACCAACATGTGTCGATCACTGAAACATCAGCTTCCTCGTCATGTATCTTCGATGTGTGCAATTCATCTGTGACAATCCGAGTTAAAGTTACCAGCTATAACGGCCAAATCGAGTATCCGCAATGTCTGATGTGTCTTGTTACTCTCCCGGGATCTGGCTTTAGTGACGTGTCGTCTGTTACATTAAACCTGAATGGTAAGAAGATATTACTGAGTGATAATGAATTTAAGGGAAAAGGTGAACTTCCAGTAAAACATATAAAAAGATAATATATATATATTTTATTTTTCGCCTAAAATTCACAAAGAAGGCAATCCCGGGAGGCCCATAATATCGGGTAATGGTACAGCGACTGAAAAAAATTCCAAATTCGTGGATCTTATCATCCAACCTCTTGTTTCGACCCTACCGTCCCATGTGCAGGACACTACGGATTTCATCCGGAAAATTGGGGAAATAAAAAATCTTCCCCTATCTACTCTGCTGGTAACCTTGGATGTGTCTTCGTTATACACAAATATCCCTAACGAAGAAGGCATTTCGGCCTGCACAAAGCATTCAAACCGAAACGTGGCAAAACCCCCACGAAGAAAGAATTGGCCGAATTGATGCAACTTATCTTGACCAGCAATAATCTGGTAATTGGCAACAAACACTACCTCTAAATACATGGCACCGCAATGGGTACTAAAATGGCACCGTCTTTTGCCAACATCTTTATGGGAAACCTCGAGAAAGAATTTCTATATTGACAAAACTTGAAACCACACACGTGGTTACGTTTCATTGACGATATCTTTATGATATGGACCCATCGTGAGTCAAATCTAAAACTCTTCATTGATGACATAAACTCGTTTCATCACACTATCAAATTTACTGCTGATTTTTCCGGACATGGCGTTCACTTCCTGGACACCACTGTGACCCTACAAAATGGTTCACTCAAAACAGACTTGTTCAATAAACCCACGAACAAGCACAACTACCTCTTACCAAGCAGTTGCCATCCACGGCACTGTACCAGAAATATTCCGTACACTCAAGCGTTGCGCATTCGACGCATTTGCTCCTCTGAATTCGATTTTGATTCACGCACTAAAGAACTATCACAACACCTCCTAAACAGACAGTATTTTCGGGATTCTATTGAAATGCCATCAAAAAGGCTAAAAGCAAACCCCGTACCGAAACATTGACGTACAAAACTCGTCCAACCAGTCCAAAAGGCTACCATTGGTTCCTGAATTCCACCCTGGTCTCCCAACACTGGCTAATATGATTCAGAAGAATTTTCACCTATACTGTAAACAATAGTTAGTCAATATGACTAAAAAAAATTAGTCACAACGATGTCTCTATCGACCAGTTTTTCTAGTCATTTGACTATATAACATTAGTTTTGTGACTAATTAAATTGAGTTTTCTGACTAATTAAAATTAGTCCTACTACGATGCCTCTATCGACCAAAGCTTAGTCCAGTGACTAAAAATATTAGTCATTGCAACTGTGACTACTTATTTAGGTCACAAGACTAGTTTAAGATTAAGTACTGATTAGTTAAGAAATGAGATAGTGACACACATTGTAAGTTTCATGGTAATTTTTATTAACATTCAGTATTAATGCAAAATGTGACAAATAAACATTCTATTTAAAAGTCATCTCATAAAGAACAGTAACAAACACTAAAGGTTAAAGAACATTTAAAACTAAAATAAATATTTATGGGAAAATTGGGAAAACTTATTTTTACAAAATTGTCAAAATCTTTTCCCACAAAACATCTTGAGAATACTTATGGGATTACTTTGAAATGCTCCTAAGCCATTAAGTTGGCAGTGTTCAACAGTTTTCAAACAGTTAGACCCCCTGATGACCTATACCTACAATTTCTTAAAGACCCTCATTATCCACTGACCATGTATCATTATGGGCTCCATCAGTTTCATCAAAATAGCAGCATGGAAGAGATGTGGGCAGACAAAGGGAAAAATTGCGAGTACGCAGCTCAAATATAAAAATAGAAGTTTAGCCAAATAAATTATCTTAATTAATATTTAAATATACATAACATATATTTAATATACACAAAATAATATATCATATTTATAAATTTATTTATAAAAATAATACCCCATGTCAAATCAAATGGTATAAAAAGGCCTTGAGTAGCTCTATATGACCTTAGCTGTTAAAAAGGGCCAGAAAATATCCTTATAATCTTCATCTCGAATTAGGAACTTGGAAGTGATATTATTATCAGTTTCTGACCATGGATGTGATGGTACAATATTAATGCAGAACATGTAAGTTGGATATGTTATTATCCTTGACGCAACATTAGGGTGGAACAGAGAACAAAGTAGTTAAAACATTTCTAGAAGTACTTTATCACAAACTATAAGTTATGTCTTGAATGGTAGAAACAATGCTGAGCTACAGCTACATGTTCCCCAGGGGACATCCCATATCATTGCAGCCATGAAGCAGTGCAAATGCTATATTTTTGAATTACCTCCCAGGGTACCATATACACCTGAGTAAAGAGCGGCAATTGAGATTAAGTGTCTTCATTAAAGATACATACGTATCGACCAGGTTGGTACATGAACCTACGATCATGGAATCATGTGTTCAGTGCCCCAACCATTCCGCCACAACTTCTCTATGTCTTTACGTACTGTGGTTATTTCAGTAATTGCATAATGCGCACTATATATCACAGATTGTTCCTTATATGTAACTTAAGGTAGCATAAGCCCATTTAAAGCCCCATTGACTTACACACTAAATCACAAAAGTAATGTGGTCTCAAGTCTAGATAGAAGTTTTCACTAGCTAAATGCTACCTATCACCGGATAGCTGACAAGTTGGCCTTTCATGGCACTAACAATTTTCTGTATCATGACCATGTAGATTTTTTTGCTATTCGAGCCGGAAGTTTTCGTCACTTGTAAACAAACCTCTTCACTCAGAGGTAAACAATTTTCCTACGCTGCTCCTGGGAAGCCTAAAGGGGTCTAAAACTGCCTCAATTGACCCGATTTTCTCACCACATGTACATTCATGCTCTTCAACATGCAAGCCACAAAAAAACTATATTATGATTGATAACAGGTCAAAAAAGATGTTCCCCACTGCTTTTTGGCACTTTTCCTGAAGGAGAACAATCGAAGGGATGGATATAGACTCTAATAGGAGTCTGCCAACTTAAGTGAGAGATTAATTTTTTTTCATACCAAAATGATACTTTTTATAGTCGTCACAATATAAACCACAACATATTTCAATGCAATTATCATTTTGGGTCCATAAAGATGTCTTTTCAGAGATTTCAGTATGCACTGTGCAGTGTGTAAATACACATATGAGCAATACAGTGTAAGCAGTAACCAGGTCTACGTCTACAACAACATTTCCAGTCACCAATTTTGATAAACTTGACCAAGTTGGGTGCATTTATGATTCTTGCAGGTTTTATTGGTATCCGGATCACAGTCCACTTGGTCTGGCTTGCCATACCTGCAGCAACATCATCCAGAGAAGGGTCAGCGGGGAGGGCTTTTTCGTCTCTGGCTCTGAAATGTGATGAAATTGAAAACTACTTTTTGTTTAGCTCAGTTGATTCCTCCCAAACTGACCTACAGGATATACCCCAATGTATTCCTGAACTGTTTGGAACATGTTAAACTGATATTGCCTGTCACTTCAGTGCAACTGTTAAGTTACTTAGAATAAGAGAATTGAAGGTGTTCTTTGCCCAAACTGGATCATTGGGATTTGTAAACCACAGCCTAACTGTAACAGTATGTACAGTAGTCTAAAGGAAAGCTTACTGAAATGCTATCAAAATACACAGTTCACCTCAATAACATATCCAGTCCATTTAAAGGTTTATCCATAGGTTGTTACAATGCATTAAAGACAGGTGTAGGGGACAAGAGGTAGATAGGGGGCATAATTTGTGATAAAACATTCAAATTTGTTGCTCGTCAAAGAAAAACAACGTCAAATTACCTTATTCTCCATGGGTGGCAAGCACTGGTTCCTATAGTTACTACACTAGATCTCCCATGGAAGTATCAGGATATCTATTTCTGCTGTCAGAGTTGTTTGGAATTTGTTGTTACCTCATCTAACCAGTTGAGTCCATTGATACCACAACCATTCAAAGTATAGAGCTGTGAATGCTGAGGACTTGGCACATCAACTTTCTCTGAAAATTGACAAACAACAGAAAATTAATGATAGGCTGAGTAGGCTCAAACCCCCTTGATGCAAATATGCAGGAGCAGAAAATGCATACCTTTGTGGATTCTTTGCTAAATAAGACCCAAAACATTCTCTGTCCAGGGTATAAGCACTCAGCAGCCACTCCACTTAGGATACAGAACACTACAACATTGGGCTACAGCTGGTGTAGACTTGGTCTAGGAAGTAGGATACTAACATAGCGCCACTATGAACCTGAGGCCTAGGCCTAAGCTAACAACATTATGGGTATTTCATGCATTGAAACTGAGTTTTTGTTCTTAGTTAAACACCAGGTACTTCCAACTTTATCAAAAATAACCTAAAATACGAGTACCATGTACTTTGTACCATGTACTAGAGCAGAAGGTAAGTACCACTCCGAAGATCTTCAGTTCAGAGTGCACGAAATGCAGACTGGGTTGGTGGTCGACGAAGTGTCTAGAAACTTGACGTATGCTAGCCTACACCACAGGCGCTCGTAACATTATAGAATATAGGCCTAGTATACTAGCTAATAATACACATTTATATAAAATATGTCATATAAGTGTGTATTACTGCTTCTATAGTACTATACATCTACGAGCGCATGTGGGCTACACTAGGTAGACTAAACTCCTAGCCTAGCTTCCTAGCGTTAGCCACAGTTTTGCTTGCTATGGCCTAACGTTATAATTTTACCCATACTTTCCAGCCAAACATATCGCGGATATTCAAACCTTCTTTGAACATTATGTCAATTGTGTCAATTATTATTTATTAGAATTTCAGTTGTGATTGAACTTACCTAACTGACCACATTTTGAAACTGCTTCTGACAATTTGTTAAATGATTTAGAATCTTCTTATTTTGTTGATGGCCCTGTTCTATCTGCAGTTAGGTAATGGCCGCAATGTACGACGTACGACGTACCACGTACGTGCATACAGTATACATGTAATCGCCGGCCGTCGTCTGAATTTTTGATCTCTGATCAGCTGAGCACAGGGTATTCTACGGTACGTTGATTGGATAAAAATAATGACGTCATTGGTCAAAGCTGAAGGTTATAGAAAGGAAACAAACAGAAGACTAGAATATTCTCGTCACGCTTACATACATGACATTCATAGTGAGTGTCAACAAAGTTCATACAAATTTATGTGACTAATTTATGTTAGTCGAACGACCATGCAAATTGGTCTGCAACTAACGAATTGGTAATGACTAGCTAACTCTAGTCACTGTGACTAGATTTTTGCCATTCGTGACTAACTAATGTTTACAGTGATATGACTTCAAGGCACCGAAAATCAGTTTTCCCAGAATTACCTGTCATCGCTTTTAAAATACCCAGCAACCTACGGGATATCTTAGTTTGGGCATCCTTTCGGGATGACACCCCATTCGGGGAAAGCAAAACAGAAACTACAGTACCATCGCCCTGTACACAAAACTGCAAAACGTGCTTACTTGTCGATTCGATCGGGGCCTTTCAGAGCAACCAAACCAAACACACGTTCCAAGTTCGGCACAAAATTAACTGCCCATCCAAAAATGTAATTTACCTCATCTACTGCAATATTTGTAACTTACAATACATTGGAGAGTCAAAAAACACTCTTAGAATGAGAATGACACAACATAGATCGGCGATCAAAACAAAAACGATCAACCAACCTGCTGCAAATCACTTCAATCTCCAAAATCATTCAATTGAGAATTTGCGTGTTATTGCCATTGACCAGAACGAATCTTGGACAGATAAATCTAAGAAAGGAAAAGACAATTTCTGGGAACTAAACCTAAAGACCACGGCACCATTCGGTTTAAACATCAGAAACGATTTGCCGTCCCAGATAAACCAAAACAATTCCTTTTCAATTACGACGGAATCGGATTAAAATAATCCGAATTTCTAAAACTTCTGCTCAATTCAGCAGAAATCAGTAAGTCGCTTTGACTTTACAACCATGCCGACATTCTTCTCTATAAAATAGTTTCAATTCCTGCTACTCCTTGTCACTTTCGGTGATCATGCACTGAAGAAGAGCTAGTTTTGCTCGAAAGCTCTGCAAAAATCAAACATTGGCTGTTTTACTTCCAATCACTTACCTAATTTAATTATTGTATCTCACTCGAGATCCAGCCTTTCTCTAAATGCAGCATAGTTGTTTCACAGTTTTTCCGTTATTCCTATATAAATAAATAAATATATATATATATATATATATATATATATATATATATATATATATATATATATATATATATATATATATATATATATATACATATATATATATACATATATATATATATATATATATATATATATATATATATATATATATATATATATATATATATATATATATATATATATATATATTCCGTTTATATACCGTCACAGCATGTTGTTACTCGAGTAACAGCGATCATCAGACAACAAATACATCTGTTGTCTGAGGATCCGTACACGCGTGAAACTCGAGTATACTGTAACAACATGCTGTACGTTACCGTATAGGTATACCATGTAATATTATTTGCTCTAATTCTATGTATTGTGAACTCATGCAGCAGTGGAAAAATGATTGGACAATAGCAGAGAAATAGATAGGACTCATAATTGACAAATATGGAATACTGTTTTAGAAAATATATTGGAAATTTCGTTCGATTCGTCAGCATTACGTGGCAGTGGAATATAATATTTTTTTTTTATTTATAAAAGTCTTTTTAAACATGTAAATTCTTTTCATGAGAGCATTAAATTTTCAGTAGAAGTGTCGAAAAACTAACTATCATTTCTAGATGTTCTAGTCAAGTTGTAAAGTAATTCCTTAACCACTTCGGTCTATTGTAAACCTACTAATATTCATATTAGTAGTTTTTCACCAGTGGCAGATAGTCTCAAGAATTCTTTTGTTTACAGCCAATGCCTCATTAGACTCGCATTTTCTCCGACCCACGTGATTATGAACACCAGGTATCCATTTTAACTGGTTATTTCTTGAACGCCGGATACTCCCATCACTTCATTAGACAGGGGATTTCTAGGGCCGTCAATTTCAGTCTCGAGGAATATTAAAATACAAGTCTAAAAATATCATAACACACACTTTCCTTTTGTTACTAATTACAACCCCTCATCAAATCCTTTAAGGGCTCTATCAAACAGGATTTTGTTTTATTACAAGACGATCAGTCTGTAAGAGTATCGTTTAAGGTACCTACCACCGCCACATCCCCCTCCCCCATGCTAGATTTTCGTCAACCCTAACCTTGCGTTTCTATTCACTTCCTCCAGACTTAATTACCAAGTTTCACCTCCGCAAGGTAATTTTCGTTGCGGAAAACCTCGATGCCAAATATGCCCCATATTACCCCGGGCACCGTGGTTAAAGTTTCCAGTTGAATATGGTCTAAGACCCCCTTCCCTGTATCAATGACATTTATCAGGTGCGTATCCAGGGGGGGCGTTGGGGGCGCGCGCCCCCCGGGTAAGAAAAAGAGGAGAGGAAAAAAAAGAGAAGAAAAGAAGAAAAAAAGAGGGGAAAAAGAGGAGGAGGAGAGGAAGGAAGGGAAAAGAAAAAGAAGAAAGAGAGAAGAAGGAGAAAAGGAGGGAGTAAAAGAAAAACGCGAAGACACCGGGAAGAGAAAGAGGAACAGTGACATCATTACAGCGCTGAAGGGTAGCCAGTGACGGATCAATGATTTCGTAAAAGTGTGCCTCACCCTACCCCTTACACCGACAACTCCATTTTTTGACGTTTCCATTTTCCTCTCTCACTAATGATCTATATATATACTATATATGGTCTATCATAACGCGTGTGTAGAATTGTGCTATGAAACCAACTGTGGCTGGTCTCGAACTCGACCGTGTCGTCGGGGAACATGACGCATTTTGGGATGGGGGCAACCGCCCCCCCCCCATTCAGCATTTTTTTAAATGATATCGCTAAGTAATTTCAAAATAGAAAGTGCTTAGATGCAACTTACAAGGCCTGGGAAGTGTCATTTCCAGCGACCTGGGAGACATTTTCGGCCAAAATTTGCTTGTACGCTTCGCGCTAACAAATGGTCCTGGGTAGTGCCATTTCCAGCGATCTGGGAGGCATTTTCGGCCAACATTTTCTTGTACGCTTCGCGGCAACCTATGGTGGCGCTACGCTTAGATAATTTGCCTACAGGCTTCGCCCCTCCCTTGGCAAATTCCTCGCTACGCGCCTGTTCGAATTTGTAACGCAAACAGCAGATATCACATCATATCAGTGAGCATGAAAATGACGTTCCAGGATGAAAATCCTCAAAACTGTCCGACTTGCCTGAAAAAGTAACCAAAAATTTTCGCGCGCGAAGCGCGCGTTCAACGTGTCAATATCATATAAGCAAGCATCGGTTATTACATCGCATGCTATCATGTACCGTACGGTCCGTTCAAATTGCGCAGTATACCGCGGGATGCTAATGTAAACAACGACATGTCTCATGTAGATGTATAAAAAGCATGGAGGTCCAATTATGTCAAAACTCTCTTTTACATTAGTAATGGCGAATTAGGGGCTGCACCCCCGCCGCGCAGTGGCGGAGCGTCCATACGGTCAGGGGGCGGATGCCCCCCCTGACGGACTCAAATGGACTGCTGGCGCCTTTTTCAGCTCTTTACCACTTTTTACTTATTCGCGATTATTGACCTTTTTATTGCGCTCTTATCTACTTATTGACATTTGTCACATTTTGTTGGTGTAATTTGGCGATGACACCCTATTCTTCGTTTATCTGCAAATTAGCTTGGCCCTGAAAGGGTCATTTCCGGCGATCTAGGGAGTATCTTTACTCAAAAATTTTCTGTGCGCTACGCGCCAACCAGTGGTGGCGCTCCGCTTAGATAGTGTCGAAAGCGCCCCTACAGACCATTCTCGCCCCTCCTGACCAATACCCCTAGCTCCGCCACTGCCGCCGCGCCTCCTACGCCTATGTGTGTAGTGTTCGGTTGAAGGAAATATCTGCTATTTTTTCATTTCCTTCAACCAAGTTTTATAATAGCCGTTATAAGAGGTTTAATATTTCTACACCAATAAATTAACTGTGTCTGAATTTTCGAAAATTTCTGACCAACATTCTGCATCACACGTCCCTCTACTCGTGCAATTTTGACCGGTCTGTTAGGGGTTAAAGGAAGTTTTTCTATATTGGTTGTCCATAGATAAAATTTTGTACAACATTATGGGTATGTTTTGAAGTGAGTTTATTCACGAGAAATGTGAATTTTCAAATTCTGAACAAATTTGGGGCTAAAAACCTTGAAAAGTGGGGCTGACGGGTATTGTGGGCCGCCATGTAGAATCACCTACAAAAGCAAAGACCCACAGGAGATGCGATCAGGTCGAACATGATGTGTGCCGGGTTGACAATCTTCAAAAAGGTTATGGATGGAAAAAAAACTATTAGGAAATACTTGGTTCTCAGGCCTAAATTGTACATCTGGTTGGTCATTTCAAGCCCGAGAAGTGCCGTTTCCGGTGATCTGGGGGTATCAAAACCAGAAATTTTCTTGTACGCTGCGCGCCAACCGATGGTGGCGCTCCGCTTAGATAGTATTTCGCGCCCCCCGGGTTAGAAAATCCTGGATACGCGCCTGTTTATAGTGACATACTCTCAAAATCCTAAAATGTATTTCAATTGCCTCTGAACTTCAAAACCTTAACTCCAGGTAAACGAACAGAAATCGATCGGATCTTACGTATTAAGTCTCAAATCCAAGGCCTCATATTAAGTCCGTTCTTCCAATTCTTTACTCCTTATGTGATATAAGTTATATCCGCTTCCTGTAAAGTCATAGTTTATTTGGTTCTAATTCCATCAGTGCCACTCACACTAACATATCTAGCGTCATACTCTCATTGTGTTACATTTTCAAAATGCGTTTCATTCCACTGCCACGTATTGCATGAATTATATGTAATTTATATCAACCAACAATTTTAAAAGCAACTTAAAATCAGATCTTTTAACACAGAAGGCGCATTGGGTATATTGAAACTAAGTACATCTGCTGAGCTAAAGGAAATAATTTCCCTGTGACTGCCAGCAAATTTCAATGAAGGCATATTAACATATTTTTTCCAATAAACTCTTCGTATTATATCCAGTACATTCACATGTAAAAGCTCACGGCTGTCTGAAAAGCAACATCTGCCTATATGCCCTGCACACGGTTTGCGTTAATCATTGATAGGGAAACTAATTGCCTTTCCTTTATTATTAAGACGAAAAAAAGAAAGGTTCAAGAAAGACACTTACGGTGGAGGGACAAAGTCTACATGGATATATACAATCATTACAAAGCTACTCGTGTAAAAGTCGTATATATTGAAAGCACAATATTGTTCCGCCCTTAATTTCGAACGTTCTTTGAGCATAATATATATATATATATATATATATATATATATATATATAGCGATAGCATTAACACCCGGAGTGCATTAATCATGTGAGTAACGCACGCTAGACCGTTGATTAATCCCGTTCATTCATACACTACCATTTGTGTGGGGAAAAAATCATAAAACAAAACATTTTTGGTTACATATAACCAAAGATTTATTAAAGTGGTGCCCCGTAAGTCGAATACCAGCATAACAATGTACATGTGCAATTATAAAGTAATACTGAACGATAGTGAATAATTATAAAGGAAACGTCTTTGAAAGGCTGTCATTCATAAAAGATGAACCATAATAACATTTAAACTAATGTTTGGCAATATTTCGGCCATAAAACTACTTTTGAAAGGTCTCAATAACAAGGAACTACAAACAATTACTAGTTGGCTTCATCATATCAATACCCTACAGCTTCTGGTTCCCATAGCAACCATTCTAGGGACAAACATGTACGTATGGTATACAGTCATACGATAACATAGTAGGCCTTGTATTGAACACGTACGGTACGTACCGTACCTACGTACGTACACTCACTTGAACGTACACGCTACACAGTGCTTGGCACTGCGGTCGTTTAACTTTAAATTTATATCACTATGAGCAACATAACCGCCTTGCGAGCATTTAATTACGGACAGATACTGGATATATTTAAACTCAAAGCATCCACAACTGTTTGGTGTTTTAATACGGATATAACTATGAATTTTGGAAGTAAACATTCACAGGACTTTGGAAAGAACATTTGGAAAACAGTTTGGACATGTTAGACGTTTCAGCCCTAACAGCAGCAGTAACGTTAATGTCATTGTTGGAGGCAACAGCTGTGCAGCCTACACTTTGGCCTAGACTCGAGTGCGGATCCATGTTTTCGCGTCCTTTACCTCTGTTGGCATCTTGCAAGACTTTTGAACAAGATTTTGTGTTTTTGATGTATTTCGATAGCTCTTCAAAGCAGACGACAAAACATGGTAACATGGTAACAATTGTATTCATCCGCCGGTAATTTTACCGTGCGTTACTCACAGGATTAACCACGGTCAGCTGACCTGGACCAATAGGATTTAGGAATCTTTACTAAGTATGAATGAATATATGATATGTGATGTCATCAGGACAAATGATCTTCAGAGCTTTACCTATAGGTTACTATATAATCTTTTTCTTTTATCCTTTTAACCTGATACCTGATCCTTGCTGGATTACATTAAAAATAAAACAAGTCCTATCTCATTTAAAAGTCATTTAAAGCGTTTTCTAATTTCAAACTATACTATACCGACGACTAATTTGTTATTAATTTGATCTTTGCCTTTGTATTTTTCATTTGCATCTTTATAATTAAATGCTCGTTCATTGTTGTTGTTACCTTTTCCGTTTCCCTTGTTTTTGTCTATTGTTCATGGGGACCTTACATAAGCAAGTTATAGCTTCTTTGAATACCCTCAACCCATTATTCTTCCATTAACATTAATCAATTCTTTACTTTTAAGCTGTTTAAAGGAACACATTGTCTCACATTTTTGTATAACTATTCATACTTACTATGTTATACGAAGATGGTTGAAATAAAGTTTTTCAAATAAAAGATAAGGAAAACAAAATATTATGTAGATTAACAAACACAAGTTCATTCGAATTGCCTTGATAACCAATTACATTCTGCTGTTGCCAGATATAAAATATATCACCAAATTTAAAAACAATTTACTATGAGGATGTGGTTTACAAAGGGCCGTAGTCATATGTTTAGAAGTATTGCACCTTCACCAACTTAAAGGTTGTAAAATATCAGTGCTTTGCATAAGTTTGATAGAAACTGTAATAGGCCCAGCCTTTGAAATGTTTGGTGACTCCTCGGACGGATCGATTTTTCTATGTTAGTTTCAGATATTTTACACAACTGCGGTAAGTGTTTGTTTTCTCAGGACATGGCTCTGACATTAAATAATTTGTTCATTTCCAGGGACAGATAATGTGAATCCTGCATCGGATAATGTGAATACTTCAACGGCGTCATTCACGTCACCTGTGCCTTCACAGTCACCGTCAACAACACCAAATAAAGTTAATGGAGGGTGCGGTTGTCATTGGATCATTACCAGCCTCCTCATCATCTGCTGTATCATAATTGTTATCCTACTCGGTGTGATAGCCTGTATTTCAAGGAGCCAAGTGTGTAAGAGCGGCGGGAAAAAGGTACAGTACAGTAAAACTGCGCAATCAGGGGGTTAAGGGGGGGGCAAAGAGTTCTAGTGGGGGGGGGATTTGCACGCGACCGGTTCAGTCATTTTAGGTACTTTTGCAATATGCCCCGTTCCCAAACACTTGAAATCATGGTAACGGTACTGTTATCTTCCTTTACCAAAGTTGAACAGTTTATTCATGAGTTCCATCCTCTAAATTGTTGAAGGGATAGTCCAACTAAAAATATGAACTTATGAAGATTTGTAGCGAAAGTCAAGCAGGTAGCCAGAATTTCATCTTAGGGGTAGGGGCGGATTCAATGTATTAACCTGTCAATGAATACGCTGCGCGCTATCTGAGTGGGGTCAAGGTGCCCGCTATATAGAGCCCCTATACAATGTGGTAGACTTTAGAGGCTTCAAAGCTTTCAAATTTTATCCAATCGGCGGAGGCTTTAGCCATGTAAAACGTTTGACGTTTACAGCCTATACAGCAGGGTTGCCAGTTTTTCTGTAACATAATCGGTCAAAATTTAAAGAAATTGGGTGGCCAAATCGAGCGAATAAAGGCCAAAACATTTATTCAATTTCTGCTCCTGTACGTAACCTACAATTTGTTAATTTGCATTCCTTTTCGATAGGGTTCCTCTATGTAGGCTGCCTACAACGATAGTTCAAACATACCGCTATGCCTTTGGAATATATTTTTACAGGGAATGAGATGTTCCAATTTCAACACTTCTGAAACTTTGTGTCAGATCTCTCTACGTTTTTCTCCAAATTCTATCCCGTTTAATGTCCCCCATTTTTCTGTTTCTCTTTATTTTCAAGTTTTCGATTTCGTGATTCGTGGGGTTTTGGCTCGGACTTCGGTCAGCGAATGTAGGATTACATAAAACAGCTGAAAATTCACAAACCTTAACCTATCTGGCTTGTAAATTTATGAGCGACGTACTTAAACGGCTTCCCCTCAATATATATATACCGTTAATGTACCACGTGACTATAGCATCTGGCAATATTATTAACAGTAGAGTGAACCCCTCCCCCACCCCACCCCACCCCACCTCTCCAGCATGATGTTGAAAATAAACATTTTTGTTGCGTAAATATCGAGACAAGTAAAATGTATAAATCAATTTCAACTAAATTAAGAAAATGTGTATCGCTTTATATATTTTGTTACATGTTGTATCTACAGCCCATCCATGGTAGGTTATGTAACCCTTGTCACATTCAATCAGTTTGCTTGCCCTTACTTAAGTCCATGCTTTAAATTTCCTCTTTTCATCTTTGGTATCTGTTCTGTTTGTGCCGTTTATGTTGTAACAAAGGCACCCGAAGAGGACAATGCCACAGAAGACGAATTGCTAAATGCAGAGAGTCACACTTAGTTCGACTTCACGCGTGACAAATAGTTCAGGAACGGGGCAGAGCTTTTGTCGATACGGATCACCGAGAATACGAATATTTATGGAAGTGTTAAAGCCAGCACACTTTTAATGTTATACATGTTGTGGAAGATTTCAGGAGAACGTTTGAAGGTCATAGTACCCGATAAGTTATGACGTATTACCACCGGTCTAAAACCAGGTTTATAGTGAACTTAAGCAACATGAAAGAACTGATTCAATCAGATCATGAGATAACACCGGTTTATGGATACATAGTCTACTACGTGTTTCACTATATGACCAGTTCGAGTTTACGCCCGAATTCATTCAGTCGAAAAGAAGACGAGGACCCGAATGTGTGGCTTAAGAAATTTAAATGGTTGATTACATTATCAAACACGCCACAGGACAAAATATAGTAGTAAAAACGCACTGACAAGGACACTATTAAACAGAGTAGAAAAGAGAAGAAGAAAAACCCCAAATAGGCTTTAGTTCAACAAAGATCTTGACAGATTATAGACAAGAAAGGGACAGGACAGGAAATGAGTGGAAAGGAAAAGGAAAAGACGGGATGGGTAGAGATGAGTGAAGAAAGAATTAATGGAAAAAGAAAGAACACATCAACATGAGATGGAACACATTAACGTGCGGAGAGGAATGTGAGTACCTTACAAATATTCAATTTCCTCTAAAGAGAGTTTTAGAGAAGAAGAACGGACTGTCACAAGTTGAAGCAGTAGTTGTTGAGAAGTAATTTACCATTTCGAGTATGTAGCAGGTGACTGTAAATACATTTCTAGTATATCTGAGTATATTGTAGTAGGTTACTGTAAAACATTTCTATTACGAGTAGTGATGGAACAACTCAAATGGCTCACAGCACATGCAGTAAGAATGAATTCTCTGATCATGAGCAAATAGCGCTCCTTGTACAGACGACAAGTAGAATAATGACTGGGTTTATAAGTAAGTATCTTAATTAGTCTATATGCATAATTTTAATTGGTCTATGTATCAATGTAAGATGGATTCTTTAGCTGTAAACATGTATCTCAAAGGTGTACCTTAGCTTAGAGTAATTAAACGATAAATCAATTTGAACCATTGTAGCACCATATAGAGAACTTTCCTTACGTGAGGAAAAAATACCAATATATTTAGCAAGAGAAATACAAAGATCATTGTTATGGTTCACCCAAGATAGCTCATCATTTATTATAAGCCCTTTATTTTTTTATGTTGCAATTGTGTCTAGGCTTGTAAGGATGAGGATTATTATTCGCCAAAAAATCAGAAATATTCATTTGCCTTTGTCGTTTACCTCCATTTTATTAACATAAAGTCTGTTCAAAGTATCTCTTTCGAGATCCGGCTTTAGGAATCACAAATCATTTCGAGTTGATTATGCATCATGTTTGATCTCTAGAGTAAGGCAAAATATGTCACCAAAACAGAACTAGTATTGTTCGATACAGGGAACAAACGCCTACATTGAAATTACGACTTTTCTTACCGGTTTCGAACCTCTGGACATACAATCAGCGTCCATAGCCTAGTTTTAGAGTGTCCGCGTACAAAGCGGGAGCCCCGGGTTCGAATCCCGGTGGAGGCTGGAAGTTTTTCCACTCTTCTGGATTTTCCTTTTCATTACGTTTTCAATTTCATATATATATATAACTATATATATATATATAACTATATATAACTATATATATATATATATATATATATAACTATATATATATATATATATATATATATATATATATATATATATATATATATAGTTATATATAGAGGCTATGTGTGTATTTGTTTCTTTACCTGAGCTAGTCATTCAGTTTATTTATTGGTTACATTTCAGTGCAATTTTATTCCTTTTGTTTTTCATTTTTATGTTTCCTTTTATGTTTTTCAGGGTATACAAAGGTTGTGCTAAATTGAACTATTTATTTGCTCATTAAGTTTTATTAAAGAACAAGATGCTATTATATTTCGTTTCATTTGGAGTGGGAAACCCGAAAATATTCGCCGTTACTCTAGGATTGGTACTAGTTTAGGTGGACTAAAAGTCACACAAACTAATTATTTTATTCATAGTCTTAAGTGTCCATGAGTGAACAGATACAACGACAGTAGCGATCACTTCTGGAAACTGTTTTTCGATTTTCATTTGAAAACGTACGGCAAGGTATATCGAACTTCATTTTAGATGTGGAGCAATTGTATAATTTTTCTGTGTATCACCCATATAATTTCTTAATTTTTCATCTCAAGAACTTCATCTTCAGTAGAAGAATTGCAAACACGGAAATGAGATGTAGCGATTTTTTATATAAGTTAAAATTTGCTTTTAAACTTGAGAAAGAACTCAAGCAAAGAGGCAAAGCATTTATTTCTAACGAGCAGTTAAAAAACTCATTTAGTAATTGCACTATACTGTTCAGTTAATTACGATGCATCATTGTTTTTGTATGCACTTATCATTACTTGTAAAATGTTTTTGACCAAATTGTATATATGATTGAATTTGGCACAACATTGTTACCAATAAAGATACCAAAAAGGTTTGATTTTAATCTCATTTAATGCCAGGTACTATGAATTTTTCTTTACTTGTGAACCTTGAAAACGGTTGCAATAAACATCGCGATTTGGTCGACATATTTCATGCATAACTAGATTCACGGTTAGGGTTGACTATAAATTTATGACATAAACAGGCCAAATTTCTCGAACGAGGTGAGACTTACGGATCATACGTTCTGTTTTCATCGATATTCATTGATAAGAAGCACTTTTCATTTTGTTCTATTTTAATATTAGGAAGGCAGACTATCAAATGTCTAATATTTTCAGACGAGTGAACCCAGATTGCCTAATACAATAGCACATATATGTACCTGAATAGTACTATTGCTTCACTTTACCGAGTATAACACACAAAGCAGCCTTAAGTTATCTTACTTTAGATTATTCATCGTTCTTATTTCCTTGTCGTTGTTATACGAAGATGGTCAAAGTCCAAACGCGACAGATGGTGTTCGCTTATATTAAACAGAATGGTGTGATACATTATGTATATAATTTTCAGCTATATGTACCGACATTATGCGGTTGTTGGACAATAAAAGATAGTGAAAATATAACGAAAGAAAGGAAAGTAGAGAAGTATATTAACGCTGAACAGTAAAGATTTATCATTGTGAAAATTGGTTGTATTTCATGTGAACTACAGTAATCGATAATTCTACAACAAGTTTCTTTTATTGTAGGCTCTGATTGGCATCATGCAACTTTTCCTGACTATCTTTTATCTTTCCAATAACGGATAGCTTTCCAATAACGGATTTGTTCATTAGCATGGACAAATCCCTAACAACGCAACTTTTTTGGAGACTATAGAGACTTGTGGTCTTTTGTTGCTAGGCAACACGATGTAGTGTGTCATTTTCAAGGAAATTGAAACTGACCACATCATGTATACAACATACTAAAGGCAATGCACTTTCCAATGCACGATCTTCTGTTCATACATTATAGTAGATATTCCATGCTTTGAACATTCAATTTTGACCTAGTTTCGATTACAGTGAATGGCGCAGAATCTTATATTCCTATGAAAAGAATATATTTCTGTTGGCTCTATTTGTAAATCAGTTGAGCCAAAGATGATCTATGAGCCTATGTTCTGAAAGTCCAACATGGTTGCTCATAAAGCAAATAATACCATAAGGTCTTGCCAAACTAGATCACTGTTCTTATAAAGTATGTATAACTGCAGACCTTTAGAACGAAAGGTCGATGATAACAGGTCAAATTAATGACAAAAGTTATTTCAGTAATAAATAAAATTTCTGCTGGCTGTCGTATCTTTGTAGTTGTGCCAAAGATGATATGTGAGCCTATGTTCTGAAAGTCCAATATGATTGCTAGCATCATCAAGCAAATAATGAATGTAGGTCTTTCCAAATTAGATTACTGTTCATGTATAGTATGCAGACCTGAAACACTTTAGGAACAAGTGTCTCGCAGACCATTAGAACGAAAGGTCGAAGATCAGAGGGTCAAATAAGTTAAACAAGTTATTTCCGTTATAACTCAAAGGAGAAATCATGAATTAGCATGCAACTGGATCGATGTTCCTCCAACTTGGTAGGAGGGTACCTGATGCAAAGAACCCAGGTCTTGCTGGCCTTCAGAACGAAAGCTCAAATTATGTACAAATTGAATGTTGTCAAAAGTTCGAGGGGAAATATTCAATTGACAGGCAGCTTTCACAGGTATGATGAGATTTCGTCACAGTTTTAATGTGCGTGCCACGATTTCTCAAAATATTAAGTTACCAAGGTAACAAAGGTCAACTAAAGGTCAAATGTAATCGGTCAAAGTGGCAGAATATGAACATAAACTCGATTATGGAAGACATGTCATTGTCAAAAAGTTGATTTCTGTTATATTTCTTTTCGCCTATGTTGTTAACTTTGGTCATGACTACAAACTTCATTTTCAAATAATAATTTACGAGAATTGTGCTCATAGTATTGACTTTATTTCGCTATATATTTATGTTATATTAAATGTGTTAATATGGTGCACCTTGTAACACTCAACAATAATTGTTATTGGTTTCTTCGTCAATCACTTTGTCGGAGACATTTCGACGGTAATAAGATTTATTTTAATGTTTCAATTTTTCAATGTCTAAAATAATTTGTAAAGCCGATTTCTTGTCACTTTCATTGCGAAATACAGTGCAATTTTATGTTTTCAGCAAAGAAAATTTGTTTTGAGAAGTCTTTGTGTGAGAAAAAGGAAAGCACCCGTCTTTAAAAAAAGAAATAATATTTCCCTTTTCATCGAAATGTTGGAAAGGGAACAAAATGGAATATGTCGCTATTTCACATCGCACTTTTGTGTTGAAACATGTTAGTCTATATAAAAGAAAGAATATCAAGTAATGGAAAGAGTTCTTTTCGACTATATTTGACTAATATTTCTTGACCGACCTTATATTTATATATATTTACTTCAAAACAGTCATAGCACAAGACTGCGTCACAAAGTGTTTAAAGCTACAGCTAAAAATGTGACCCATAGCCGGTGGTCCTATATGCCCCTAATCATGATGTCTGCCCCGTATTTGCCCATCCCCCTCCCACTCCATCCTATGCAGATGCGGTATAGAAAACTGACTCTCTCTCTCTCTTTCGTGAAAAGTTCCTTCATTTGGTTAATATTCGGCGGACAAAATGCTACACCTACCAGGGGCCTCTCCCCCTTGACCCACACAGGGGCTTTGGAAAACATTCCAATTAAATTACTTTTTTTCCGGAATCCATTTCTGTGCGTAAGTTTAATAGCTAAAAGAAGCTGTTTGAAAACAGTGTAGCTTCCGGGCTTGGAATACTTTCTATATAAATGTCTATATGACATTTGCTTTTCAGTGTATGTTAATGTCTCTCATGCGAAGGAACAAGAGATATCTCAAAATACAGTTTGGGGAAGATTCGCCCCCTCCCCCTCTACACCGACCGACCAAGTGCTTCAAGTAATTTGTATATGTCTAATTCTCTACGAGAGAACAAAGAATAGCAAAACATAATCTGGTTAATGTTATTATTGTTGATCGTTTAAAACGTGATTTCGTGTTTTCAATGTTGAGTTAATGTTTAAGTGTTCTGCTATTGTGGTTGCATGTTAGCTATAATATTCCTCTTGGTGGTGAACTGTAATGAATAAAATCATGGAATGACAGCTTTTTTAAATTTTTTTTATTGAAAACGCTTTTGTACATATATACGAACTCTGGAAAATTCTGGTAACCAAGAAATTTAAGGCAATGGTCCATGACGATGTATCGCAGTGCATGTAGAAAGCTTACCGACTATTGGCATGTTTCCAATGGAATATAAAGTTTTTTTTTCTTATTTACTTGAAGTGGAGAGCAATCTGCGAAAAAATTTTTCAACCCTACAAACATCTTTATTTCGCAATCGCTGATTTTGTTTCACACGAAAATATTTGAAACTCGTTATTACGAATTGTTAATTCGTATTAACGAATTGAAGTAAAGCTAAAAGGGATGGTGCCCATTGATGGGAACTCGAATCTCGCAGACACAGAGATCAATGCATATTCATGTTAAGCCAACTTGAAAACAACCAGATGAGACAATTTCCTGATACTTATACCTCTCTCTTAACTGTACACCAATATCATGCTCTCAAAGCAGTGGCGTTGACAGTAAAAACAGTTCCTAACCTTGATCTGATAGAAACATGGTATCGTGAAATACGAGTGTTCTGAAGCGGGACATAGCACTAGAGTTTAGACAAAATTGTCCCAACTAGGTGCTTGAAAACTGAGATTTTGCTACAACCCCGGGAGCAAAACATTGAATTGCAACTTTCACATGTAAAACGGATATGTTAAAGGCATTGAAGACTCGCCCTAAACCGCGTGCGGCCATCTGAAATCATAATTATAATTAAATACTTAT
Organism: Apostichopus japonicus; assembly: GCF_037975245.1. Taxonomy (NCBI): domain Eukaryota; kingdom Metazoa; phylum Echinodermata; class Holothuroidea; order Aspidochirotida; family Stichopodidae; genus Apostichopus; species Apostichopus japonicus. The sequence goes on along the minus strand of NC_092568.1, from coordinate 4,904,741 downwards.
ATCAATTAAAGTACGGTTTATGGCATAACCATCAATATGTAGGTGCTCGATATATTTAACTCCCACATGGTTGTCAACTTGTTTTGTCTCTAAGATCCGTTCAAAATACCAAACCATTTCTTGGTATCCTTCATAACTAAAATATAATACTTGTGAGGTTCTGCAGAGTCATACATATACAACAAACAAACAAAGATGAACAAAGGGCAGCTGTGCAATCAAAATTAACATCCAGGTGGCGTTATTGACATGGCTCTAACAATATCTTTGTCAAAGATAATACCATGATAAATAAATATGTGATCTTTACCACAGACGTATTTGTATACAGTTATTGAGGCTTTTTATTGCACCAACCACCCCTTGAGGCGCTGAACTGAAACTTGGTGGGTTGGTCTGGGTTAATAGAGGGGGGGGGGGGGGGATGGAGGGGCACCACAGATTGACATGTGGCGGACTTATTTGAGGTAAGAGTAAAGATAATGTGTGTGAACGTGTGCACTTTACCCAAAAACTTAATTTGTAGGAGATACAGAAATTTACGGGAGATGAATTACCCATAGATACAAAACAATCAATCATATATGCAAACGTGATTTACCCGATACTGGCTCCCATTCCACCTTGCCATGGAACATAAGCAAGCTGCCGTCAAAATGTTAAGAATTTTGGGGCAGATAGTAGCAATTTATAAAACATGATCAATTTTTCAATCATATGAAAAAAAAATTGGACCAAAGACCAATACCTTGAACCTAACGAGTGAGGAATTCAAATGGCAAAATGAATATTCATTAAGAGTGTTCAATTTAAGAGTTTCTAGTAAAATGATAAATTTCGCTGACAAAAATACCTCAATGTTAAGATTATATTCCTCCTATGATTGTGAACGTAACACAACAATGAAACACTATCGAGTCATGTTCACATGTCTGAATACTAGCACAAGTCATTTGTAATTAGCAGTAGACCATGGAGCTATTTTCGTAAATAGCTCCTAGGTAGACATTTATGCCATGGAATATATTCAAAAGACTATTTACATTTAAGGGAAGGGGGGGGGGTATGTTTCTCCCTTCGAAATAGTTCGCTGGCTGCAAGTCGATTATATTTACAATATTGTGTGTTATCCACTTCAGTTATTTATCAGCGTCTGTAATGTTTACTCACGATGAACTACTTACACAAGACCAACGTGTTGTTTTAATAGGTATATGCACTAGGCACACTCAGAAGTAATGCAAAGTGGACCTCTTTTAGTGGACTTACCCGTATCGAGTTTTACGTATTCGAAGTGTTAAAGTTTTCTTACGATTTAGTATCGCCGAAATAAAATGCGTTTAATGTTTCTTTCGCTGTGTATTGCAACCACATGGATACATCAATGCCCGGAAATGTTTCGTTGGATGTGTTTAATGCTGTTGGGCTAAGTAAGCGTTTGTTTTAATAGGGACGTTGCAATGTTGTCAACAGTTAATTTGAGCTATCAGTACCATCAAGAATATGGACGTTGGAGATTTGCATTCAAAATTAATGTCATTTGTTGTAATGTGTTCCTAAACTACAGTTGTAAAGTAAGCGGACAGGACGGTAAAATGTTGCCATTCTTAATCCGAACTATTGATTTTAATTTCATGCATAAGATTATTCACACAAATGGATAGTACCTCTTTAGCATGTTTCTGTATGCAATGGAGGGATCTTTATTTATCCAGTCACTTAAAGGCATTGAAGACTCGCCCCAAACCGCGTGCCGCCCTCTGAAAAAAAGTTAACTTTCCGTTGCTTTTACGTGAAGTTTTCCTCTGGTCGCTACAAAATGCAGACAGTTATGAAAGGTGATACCTTGTTATCTTCTATCTGGACCTGAGATCAGGGAGTTCCATAACAACTCCCCACTGAGATATCCATCGCTGCTATGTATACATAATGACGCACCAAAAGTTCTTGGTTCTCTTTGTTCTCTTTGTCCTCTTTGTTCTTTGTTCTCTTTGTTCTTACGACACTGGGAGTCACATGACCCAGCAGGTGTAACCGAGTTTAGTGTTTGTTCTTAACGTTTATGAAGCAAAGAAGGTATCATCCATTACAATTGGCAATAACTTTTGGAGATCACTCAGTATTTGTTTGAATGTATTTGAAGAAGTAATCCTTTGAACCTGTACTATTACTGGGTGTGTTGTAGGTAGCCGTAGGACACTGTACACTTTGAAATTTGTAATTCGGAAGGAAATTCGAGTATATTTCTCGAGTATCATTCTTTATTTGATACATCAACTGACAAACCTAGAGAAACACTTTTCCATTTTGTCTGTTGCCATACAATGTTAAAGACAACGGCAAGGATAAGGTGCTGAAGTCTAACAAACGTACAAGCCGGGAAATTTCGTTCAGACACCGAAGGAAATAATCCTCTCTCTCAAATCTCATGAGGCAGACGAAGATGAGTAAGTATATCTGCGTGTGTGTTTGTGTGGGTAAGGCAGAGGAAGGTATGATAATTCTCATCGAAGAGGGTGGGTCACTTTAATCGACGAGATGGTGACCAGCAAATATCAAGGGCTCTTACCGAACACGATAATACCATTATTGTAATGGAGTTCAGTGGTTTATATTTATTTATTATATTTATTCTATATATATTTAAAATTATGTATATATATATATATATATATATATATATATATATATATATAAATATATATATATATATATATATATATATATATATATATATATATATATTGTACAATACCCTTATAAGCCTAGAAAAACTACTTTACCATAAATTAACGTCTGCATGTCTGTCCTTTCTTCAGATATTGATATTTACTGGTTAGTAATCGGTGTCCTACTAGCTTTGATTTTACAAGCAAAATCAGGTAAGCATTTACTTAATTGTTCCAAGTAACGTTTGTTAAGAAAAAATTGCAAAGTCATTAGTTGTAAAGTGATTACATTTCTATAGCTCAGCTGACTGCTTTCAGCTGAGGTATAGCTTTCATGCAATTTTGCCGAAATTCTGTCACTTTTCGTCACCATATTTTGTAAATATGAAGGTCATTTGAGGTCACAAGAGGTTATTCTCTGGAAACATAAAAATGCTACCTCTTCTGGAACTTTTGCTGACATGTTATGGATAACGTTTCAATGGTGGTGAACCAAAGTTTTTCACGGCAAAAACATTGTCATCATTTGAGGGCCCAGAACAGGGCCTTCTGTATAAAGATTTAGGTATGGCGGGCGTACTTTTTGGAAAGCTCATACGTTTACCACCACCGTGTCAAATTTAAAAGAACGGTCCCAATCAAATTGAACAGAACTTTTCCTTACCTGAAAGTATCAAGCATGATGAGGTTGGTCCATGATTACACTTCGGACACCGACATTTAACAATAAGGGCTGATTGATGTAGTTTCTACAGACTTTCCAACTATTCTATAAGTAACCCATGACCGCCTGTTGCACTAGCCTTAGTGTGTAGTTATGACAGAATAGTTGGTACGGAAGCTTAGAAGGGACATGTAAATTGACGTTTCAATGACATGTGTCAAACGCGGTATCCACAATATTTTAGCAGATGTAGCAGGGGAATATTTTGTACGTATTCGTTCAATTATTTGAATGAAACTGCAAAGTGTACATACTTTGGTTACTTGTTTTTGCAATAGGGAATAGTTTATTACTGGTAATAAACTAATAATAAGTACAATGATCTATTGCATAAAATAAGTTCGTGACAGTATAGATCCAATGACAATCCAAACCTATCAACTCATGATAGCGTGTGTAAGTATGTATATGTAGAGCCGTATACATTCGGCTTTGTGAATGAACTATGGTATTTGTGTGTGTGTGTGTGCGTGTGTGTGTATGGGTGCATTGCATTCTTGTAACACCCACATTTCTAAAAGAGTACCCGAATTAGCATCCGTTATACTTGGCATGTTGGTTGCCCATATTAGATAGGGACCTTATGATTTAATTGGTGGTCCAGAGCCATCCGAAGTCAACAGGACTATCAAACAATAAAACCTTGTACCTACCTTACCTTATCTTATCTCAAGTGCGATATGATGTAGGTTACCCATTCTAAGTTGTATAAACCCCTTCATGTTTAAGGCCAAACTCATTTGACGTCAACTAGCTCAAATGTGAAAAAGTTGTAACCACCATAACTAAGGAAATATAACATTGACTAGTCTCCTACTTCCACGAGAAGGTGACATTGTGATAATAAATGTATTGATTTTTGTGAAGGTTAAAATTCTTCTGACGGTCAACAGTATCTGTAGAACTCATATAAATACACACGTTTTCATGATATCTTCCAAGGATGACATTGGCTCATACCCTGTTACGATGAAGTCATCCATCAAACCGCAATACAGTTTTGTCTTCTGGTTTAAAGATACTACAAAGACAGCTCTGCATTTATGGTAGACAAGAACAAAACTTAGCGATAATAACAGCCTTTTGACTTTGAATTTATTTCAAACTTTCTTCATTGGTCAATTCAATAAAATGACAACGTAATCTCGTGCATGTCTTTTTCGCACAAACAAATGGATAAACTCTCAGAAAGATTGTCAAACAAAACAAATTTCTCAAGTGGAAAATTAGCTGAGCTTCTATAACTTCGATGTTCTTGATTGATTAATGTAATTACCATGAACGTGAGATTTAATCTAGAAAAGTTTGCGTTATTTTGTTTATGGATTTTTTATTTTGTTTGTACCTTTGTCTGTCAATCTGAATCATTCCAAACATCAAAGATGTCATTTATTTACAATACGATATTCCACATTTTTACTTTACAGATAAGACAGAACCTAAAGTATATTGCGATTCACCGCTGTATCTTGATATTCATCGACCTGGTATCATCAACTGTAGTGTAAGTGAGCCTGTATATGGCTTTTACTGGTATTTTGACGATTATCCACAATCCGTTGTCACGTTACTAGATGACAGGCAGGCCGGACCTAGAAACAACTACTTGAAGATTGCTCAGAACGGTTCCCTGATATTTAGCAACGTGTCTCTGAGTGATGAAGGGAGGTATCGTGTTGACGCTATTTTAGAAGCTGGTGGCTATGTATCCACGTCCATAGACGTACTTGTCGTTGAGTATGACAATGTGCACAGAATGAACACTTTAAGAGGCAAGCTAAGCCGTAATTATAAAATGAAATTGTAAAAAGTAGAATGACAGATACAAATAATGAATTATTAAAGATCAACACACCAGAAAAAAACCCACAACCAGTCTCGTCCTTTTGGGACTCAGCATGCAAAGGTAGAAATTGAAACCCAGACCTTCGTGTCACAGAACTTAAGTGCCTTGGATAGGCACGAGTGCCTTGCAAGCTTTCAGATTTAGAGGTCAGAGGTCAAAGATCGAATGAAGCGAAAAGCAACCCTTTGGTATAATTACAAATTAATATTATGATATTAATAATCAGCAGTTACTTTTACGACGCTTAAGCGACCACAAATGTGGGAGAAACCAGCAGGGCTTATGGATTACAACGTACACGTCGGGTGGCCTTCCAATTCAACATTTTAACTCAAATTTGGAATCTTTTCAATTTAGAAAATCATTTCAGAAGGGAAAACCGTAGATTACTCTTCGATGAAAATCCCACCTGACTATGGCTCGGCAGGGTATCTAACCTGGAACCTCCCGATTGCTTCAAATGCCACCGCCTTCATCAACTCGGCAACAGCACCAGTATTATGAAAGCAAATACTTAATAAATAGTTGACCAACATCTGGACAGAATGTTAGAGTTACTAATTAAGTGCCAAGGTATCAATGTGAACATTATTCAGACAGAGCTACAGTGTTTGAAGGTTGGTTATGTATATTAGTCTATGGTAATTTGAAAACTTTAACATTGGCTCTGCTGCCGCCAAATAAGTGAGGTTTGGACCAGACGCAGATGTAGGGTCTGTTGGGGTAGACATAGTTATTATGTAGGAAACTACATTTAGAAATTAATTTAATTCAATTAGGGGACAATACTGATGATCTTTTACGATATGGTGTCTTGGTCTTTCACAAAACTTTTGCCTAATCATCTAAAATGTCTGTAGTGGTAAGTCTACTACAAAGTGTGAACCCTTTACTGGGATACAATAATACATTTGTCGAAACTGATGGTGGAAGATGGTGTAAATATTTCAAAGGAAAATGTAAACAGGTTTTAGCATTTTTGCTTTGAAGTGCTACACGTTTAACACATTACTGTTTTGTTGTGTTTTAGAAATGTTGAGGTCCCTTTTGTCAATATATTGAGGGAGAAAATAATTATATTATAAACCTCAAACAGCTTTGTTGTTATAACTTAAACGCTCAGTTGATTTAACTTGAAAAAAAAAGGTTTCTTGCTGAATATACACTTCTGTGTTATTTCAATTAGTCACCGGTCAAAATTAATTGAAATAACTTGAAATGAGCTTAGTTGAATGAACATAACAATGTCTATGCAGAAAGTTGCCTCAACTTTTACAAATTATCCCAATACGTTGGGTTTCTACAGTGTGGCTGTGTATCTGTGTCTCCTTGTGTTCTTATCTTATTTTCGTTTCAATAATTATTATTATGAGTCATATATGCTTCTTAAGCAAATCGCTCAACTTATTGTGCACCGAAACGATGACGCATATGGGCGGGCCATCAGTCTCAAATCGTGGGAGATCGACTTGTACCGATTTAAATCGATATATACCAATTTCCTTCGACTTATACCAGTTTATTTTACTTATCATCGATTTAAATTGGTATATGTCGATTTAAATCGATGATATGTCGATTTAAATCGATGATATGTAGAATTAAACTGGTATATGTCGATTTAAATCGGTAGAATTCAAGTTAAGCTGCTAGAAACTAGTATAATTCGAAGGAAACTGGTATATGTCGATTTAAATCGGTATAAGTCGCTCTCCCTTGATTTGAGACTGATGGCCCGCTATAGACGCAATCGTCTGAATGAAACGGCAGAGTTATCAAAGTGAGGGAAGTTGGTTCTTTAAGCAGCGCTTTACATCTTATCACGACAAAAAGGAAGAAATATATCTTAACTTACATCCATCATTATTACAACTAAAGTTAGTGACTGAACGTGACAAGGGAAATCAAGTTAACATCTCTTTACTGCGGTGATACGTATGGACTGGTACACACCTATTTGAATCGCACCTCTACAGCAACAGCGAACCGGTCACAACCGCTTTAAGCTACACGGAATTAACACCAAACAAATACCACACAGATTTGTACAGGGGCACAGTCCTACATAAAATACACATATTATAATTAAATACTTATCTCAATTAAAGTACGGTTTATGGTATAATCGGATATTTTGTGGAATATAAGCCAACGTACTGTAATGGATTTATTAAAATATTTGCAATGAAGTTGTAATCTTTCTCCGCGTTCCATCAATTTGTAGGTGCCTCGATATGTTCAACTCCCACATTGTTCTGTCTCGAAGATCGGTTCAAAATACCAAATATTATATTATTTTGGTATACTTCTTAAATTTCCCCTACTTGTAAAGTTCTGCAGAATCATACATATACAAGAACCAACTATCAACAAAGGGCAGCTGTGCAATCAAAATTAACATACAGGTGGTCTCTATTTACATTGACTAATAATATCTTTGTCAAGGATCACACAGTGATAAGTGAATATGTGATCTTTACCCCGGACGTATTTTCAGACAGTGATTGAGGCTTTTCTCTAGCAGTATCGTGAATGAAACTAGGCAGAACAAGCTGAAAATCTATATTATAGTTCAATTTCCAACAAATCGATCAATTTTTCAATCATTTGCAAACATTTTGTAACAAAATGACAAATTTCTTAAACCTATTAAGTAAGGAATTCAACATATCCTGCAAACTGAAAAAATGAATATTCATAAAAGCGTCGTCAATTTAATAATTTCCAGTAAATATGATACATTGATCAAAATTATAAATAACGGTGAAAAAAATCATCATTGCAACAGTGTAAATCTTATTTTCCTTCTAGGCTGATTGTGACGTTATACGACAAAGATACACCATCGAGTCATTTTTAACATGTCTGAATACTAGAACAGTTCATTTGGAACTCGCAGTATACATTTATACCATGGAATATGTTAATATACTATTCACATTTAGGTAAAGGGGAGGGGGTATGTTACACCCATTGAAATAGTTCGCTGGCTCCAAGTTGATTTTATTTGGAATATTGTGTGTTATCCACTTCAGTTTTTTTTATCAGCGTCTGTAATGTTTACTCACGACGAACTACTTACACAAGACCAACGTGTTGTTGTAATAGGTGAAATGCACTAGGCACACTCATAGAAGTAATGCAAAGTGGACCTCTTTTACTGGACTTACCCGTATCGAGTTTTAGTTATTCGAAGTGTTAAAGTTCTCTTACGATTTAGTATCGCCGAAATAAAATGTGTTTAATGCTTCTTTCGCTGTGTATTGTAAACATTACGCAATGTCTTGTGTACAAAAATTAAGGTGCACTCTACAGGACTGCGATAAACTAACAAATAATGACGCGCCAAAAGTTCTTCGTTCTCTTTGTTCTCTTTGTTTAACGACACTGGGGGTCACATGACCCAGCAGGTGGAACCGAGTTTAGTGTTTGTTCTTGACGTTTATGAAGGTAATAAGGTATCATCCATGACAATTGGCAATAACTTTTGGAGATCACTCAGTATTTGTTTGAATGTATTTAAAGAAGTAATCCTTTGAACCTGTACTACTACTGTGCGTGTTGTAAGTAGCCGTAGGAAATTGTACACTTTGAAATTTGTTTTTCGGGAAGAAAATCGAGTATATTTCTCAAGTATCATTCTTTATTTGATACATCAACTGACAAACCTGGAGAAACACATTTCCACTTTGTATCTTGCCATACAATGTTTAAGACAACGGCAAGGATAAGTTGCTGAAGTCTAACAATCGTACAAGCCGGAAAATGGGTAAGTATATCTGCGTGTGTGTCTGTGTGGGTAAGGCTGAGGAAGGTAGGTAATTGTCATCCAGAAAATATCAAGGCTCTTACCGAACACGATAATACTATTATTTTAATGGAGTTCAGTGGTTTATATATTTATTCTATACATATTTAAAATTATATATATTTATAATTATATATATATATATATATATATATATATATATATATTTATATATATATATATATATATATATATCTATATATATATATATATATTGTACAATACCCTTATAAGCCTAGAAAAACTGCTATACCACGAATTAACGTCAGCATGTCTGTCATCTTGCAGATCTTTATATTTACTGGTTAGTAAGCGCTGTCTTACTAGCGTTGATTTTACGAACTAAATCAGGTAAGCATTTACTTAATTGTTCCAAGTAACGTTTGTTAAGAAAAAACTGCAAAGTCATAAATTGTGAAGTGATTACATTTCTAAAGCTCAGCTGACTGCTCTCAGCTGAGGTATAGCTTTCATGCAATTTTGCGGAAATTCTGTCACTTTTCGTCACCATATTTTGTAAATATGAAGGTCATTTGAGGTCACAAGAGGTTATTCTCTGAAAACATAAAAATGCTACCTCTTCTGGAACTTTTGCTGACATGTTGTGGATAACGTTTCAATGGTGGTGTATCAAAGGTGTTCATGGCAAAAACATTGTCATCATTTGAGGGCCCAGAACAGGGCCTTCTGTATAAATATTTAGTTATATATGGCGGGCGTACTCTTTGGCGGAAAGCTCATACGTTTACCACCACCGTGTCAAATTTAAAAGAACGGTCCCAATCAAATTGAACAGAACTTTCCAACTATTCTATAAGTAACCCATGACCTCCTGTTGCACTAGCCTTAGTGTGTAGTTATGACAGAATAGTTGGTACGGAAGCGTAGAAGGGACATGTAAATTGAGGTTTCGATGACATGTGTCAGACATGATATCCACAATATTTTAGCAGATGTAGCAGGGGATATTTTGTACGTATTTTGTACGTATTCGTTTAATTGTTGCATGAATGAACTTGTTTTCGAAATAGGGCATAAATTATTACTGGCAATAAGTACAATGATCTATTGCATAAAATAAGTTCGTGACAGTATAGATCCAATGACAATCCAAACCTATCAACTCATGATAGCGTGTGTAAGTATGTAAATGTAAAGCCGTATACATTCGGCTTTGTGAATGAGCTGTGGTATTTGTGTGTGTGTGTGTGTGTATGGGTGCATTGCCTTCTTGTAACACGCACATCTCTAAAAGTGTACCCGTATTAGCATTCGTTATACTTGGCATATTGGTTGTTCATATTCGATAGGGACATTATGATTTTATTGGTGGTCCAGAGCCATCCGAAGTCAACAGGACTATTAAACAATAAAAACCTTGTACCTACCTTACCTTATCTTATTCCAAGAACGATATGATGTAGGATATCCATTCTAAGTTGTATAAACCCCTTAATGTTTAAGGCCAAAGTCATTTGACGTCAACTAGCTCAAATGTGAAAAAGTTGTTACCACCATAAATAAGGAAATGCAACATTGACTAGTCTCCTACTTCCACGAGAAGGTAACATTGTGATAATAAATGTATTGATTTTTGTGAAGGTTAAAATTCTTCGATGGGTCAACATTATCTGTAGAATTCATATAAATACAAACGTTTTCATAATATCTTCCAAGGATGACTTTGGCTCATGCCCTGTTACGATGAAGTCATCAATCAAACCGCAATACAGTTTTGCATTCTGGTTTAAAGATACTACAAAGGCAGCTGTGCATTTATAGTAGACAAGAACACAACTTAGCGAAAATAACAGCCTTTTGACTTTGAATTTATTTCAAACTTTCTTCATTGGTCAATTCAATAAAATGTCAACGTTATCTCGTGCATGTCTTTTTCGCACAAAAAATGGATAAACTGCTCAGAAAGATTGTCAAACACAACAAATTTCTCAAGTGGAAAATTAGCTGAGCTTCTATAACTTCGAGGTTCTTGATTGATTAACATAATTACCATGGACGTGAGATTTTATCTAGAAAAGTTTGCTTTATTTTGTGTATGGATTTTTTAGTTTGTTTGTATCTTTGTCTGTCAATCTGAATCATTCCAAACATCAAAGATGTCATTTATTTACAATACGGTATTCCACATTTTTACTTTACAGATAAGACAGAAGCTAAAGTCTATTGCGATTCACCGCTGTATCTTGATATACATCGACCTGGTATCATCAACTGTAGTGTTAGTGAACCTGTTTACAGCTTCTACTGGTATTTTGACGATTATCCACAATCCGTTGTCAGGTCACTAGATGACAGGCAGGCCGGACCTAGAAACAACTACTTGACGATTGCTCAGAACGGTTCCCTGATGTTTAGCAACGTGTCTCTGAGTGATGAAGGGAGGTATCGTGTTGACGCTATTTTAGAAGCTGGTGGCGATGTATCCACGTCCATAGACCTACTTGTTGTAGGTAAGTACTTATATGTTGATGATACATAGTGAGACCATTGGGGTGATATTCATACTCTCGTTAGAGACTATGTCACTCAGTTGCTAACCTGGATATACCAAAGACAACATATTCTACTTTTCTAAATATCTAATTTTGAAACTAAGGGAGTCAACGTTGTATAAGCATCACGTAAGTCAGAAGCAGTTAGTATCATGTTGGAAATAAAACACTAAAAGTCTGATTATATGTTTGAACAGCTAAATGATTTGTTCAAAAATACCTCTGAAATCCCTTGCGAAGGGACCTTTTTATACTTTCCGAAGGTACCTTGTTCTAATGTTCTTTTCTTTTTAGTACCTTCAACACAGTTGTTTCCCGCGATAGATGGTTGCCAGGGTGATGATTGCCGTTTGTTTTGGTATGGTGAACTAAATTTGACATGTACAATGGTTGGACGACCAGCAGTAACTCTTACTTGGTATAATGATACTGCGGAGGCCGCGTTGACGAACGCCACTGAACACATTAACAAGGACCAATCCTCAGATATGTTTGTGTCTTCTTCTTCAATCAATGTAAAGATAGATATCGAAAAAACACAAACCCTGACATGTATCCCATCTGGTTTATCAGTTTCCGAAAGGACGAAGAACGCGTCGGTTCTTTTGATGGGACCTACAAATCTTGCTAATGTATACAGGATCAAATACATTGATAATAATGAGGACACTAGTTATAATGAGCTACAAAGTAGTTGTGATAGCGGAACGATGTTTATTCAAACATCAGAACCTACTGGCAATACCATTGAACTTGGTCCACTTATACTAACTTCAATATGTTTCGTGAATCATACTTACACAAGAACCTCGATGATGTTGCATCGTTACAAAACACCAGATGACAATAGTATATCATTCATTAATGAATGTCAAAGTAAACACAATTGCATTATTGCTGCTGACAACAGAAACGTACACTTGACATGTGTTGTTCATAACACTTATCCTGCAGAAGACATCTCATGGAAAGTGCTCAACAGTAGTATTTCGATCATCAATATGTCAGCTTCCTCGTCATGCATCTTCGATAGATGCAATTCATCCGTTACAATCCAAGTTTCCTTTAGCGGTGACCAAGAAGGTATCGAGTATCCGGAATGTCTACAATGTGTTGTCATTCTTCCAGGATCTGAATTTCGTCACGAGTCGTATGCTACATTGAAGATGAATGGTAAGGGAATGGCAATGTTCAGGCTTTCTCGCTTGTAAATGACTTTATATACATTGCACATATTTCTCCGCCTCTGACTCCTGCTGAATACAAGGAACATAAGTGTTGCAATACACGTTGCTGCTTGGAATATGTAAGAAACAAATGGAATTGCCTGTTTCCCCTACCTCAATAATCTCCACATTTGAATTACATTTACTCATTTCCTATTTACGTTTAACGCCGAATATCGTTAGGACTTTCTTCATATTGGTTTTCCTCAAGCAATGTCAAGCAATGGGAGTCTAGAGGGTCCCAATACTGACCCGTTTCTGGCATTATGGAGCTTAGTACAAATCAAGCAAATTCCTTTTTAGTATAATAATTAGTATAATTAGTATATAATAACTTTACAGCAAACAAGAAAGAAGTAAAGACAACAAGACAACAAACTGCATGGATGGAATGGATTTTGTCTTACAAGGTTTACTATACTAAGATTTTATATATATGAAGCCATGATAACATGTTATCTTTTTGTCAGGAAGCCATAACGGGAACCCTCTACCCTACTCGATAACGTCACCGCCTCTACCACCGCCACTACCACCGCCACTGTCTCCGTCCTCCTCGTCACCGTCCTCCTCGTCACCGTCCTCCTCGTCACCGCCATCGTTATCTTCACCGTCACCAACATATTGTGTAAATTGCTGGGCGATCTGCGTCGCATTGTCCATTTTCAGCATCGTAATAACATAATAGCTTTCTACTTTTGAAGTAGAAGACAACATGGAAACGATTATGACTCAGTGGATCCGGGAAAGAGGTATACAAATTGCTAACTTGATTGTGAATATCTGCCACAGACTGGCTCGTATTACCCTGTGGCTAGTTTGCACATTTCTATTTGAATAACCATGAGGTTAATATCACTTTAATGAAATCGGAGAACTTGTTTAAAGATAAACAATCGTAAGCAAATGTACAGATAAATACTAGGAAGACCAGCGTCATCATTGATGTATATATATATATATATATATATATATATATATATATATATATATATATATATATATATATATATATATATACATCAATGATGACGCTGGTCTTCCTAGTATTTATCTGTACATTTGCTTACGATTGATTATATATAAATAAATATATATATATATATATATATATGTTGATACTAGATGAGACTAGTGGAACACTAGTAGTTGTAACTCGGAGTTTCACGCGTTATAGCGATCTTCAGACAACTCTGAGTTGTCTGAAGATTGCTATAACGCGTGAAACTCCGAGTTACAACTACTAGTGCTCCACTAGTCTCATCTAGTATCAACATATATTCCGCTCTGTCCAATGAACATAGAGCACTCTGCGCCAAGATAGACGCCAACCTACTCTATATATATATATATATATATATATATATATACATCAATGATGACGCTGGTCTTCCTAGTATTTATCTGTACATTTGCTTACGATTGATTATATATATATATATATATATATATATATATATATATATATATATATATATATATATATATATATATATATATATATATATATATATATGTTGAGGTTAGTTGAGACTAGTTGAGACTAGTGGAACACTAGTAGTTGTTACTCAGAGTTTCACGCGTTGAGCGATCATCAGACAACTGTTTCAAGCTTCAAAAAAAAGAAAGAAAAGAGTTTACCCCTGTTCGACCTCGCAAGAGGTCCTACGGGGGGTTTTATTTTTATTTTTGTAGAATGGACACTTTTTTTCTAGGGAAAGTTGTCTTTTATTTAGTCAGGGAGATGCTGAGAAGTGAAGTATTTTGCAATTACATTGTGTAGAAACCATACATAAACAAGAGGTCGGAACTGAAGAGCTAATTAGGTAGAGGTTTATTAAAGGGAGGAATTTCTAAGTAAATGGGATTTGGAGACCGTGCGGTTTCTATTGTTGGGTCGGAAGTGGTTGCTACTATATATGTTGGAATTTCTTTATTTTTTATTTAATAGCTTCAAGTTATACTCCTGGAATATAAAGACTCATCGTCGGGATTACCGGGGATTATGGATTATTGGTGTATTGTTCCTCTGTCGGCGTCTGCTCCTTTGCGTCCGTTCTGTTGGTGGGGTTTATTGACTTTCTTCGATGTTCTCTCCCTAACGGTGTTCAGTTGACAGGGTTATCTGTTGTGTATGATGAACCAGATGATGTTGTGCCTTTTGTAGAACTTAACAATGTCAAAGCTAATAAAGGTGTGTTTGTCTTTGTTCTGTACTATGCTCCTGAACCATTCTATGACAGATGACGTGCTCATCCATTCGTTGACCTTCGTGGCGGTCCTTACGGCGTTGTTTATCCTGTCTAGGATGACATTGCATATGAGTCGAGTTTCGCTCTTTGCCGGGTTGATGAGCCTGCATGGGAGGTTGTACTCGAAGTTGTCCTTGTGGTCTTTCAGGGTGATGACGGCTTGCTTGGTGGCCATGGATTCCATGCGGTTGTCGATCTCTAGTTTCTCGGCTATGGTTTTAGCGTCGGCGTTGATTCGGTTGACAGATGCCATGGTAGTCGTCTGGTAATCCTTTGTGATGAGTTGCCTTAGGAGTTTTTCGTGTAGTCGGGTGTCTGTCTCGTATAGGTTTCTGGTTTTGTCGGCCGGGATGAGCAGTTTGGTGGATTGCCTAATCCTGCTGACGTCTTTTCTGAGTGTGTCCTGGAATTGGTTATTGACTTTTTTAATTTTACGGTCTCGATCATTCGGAGCGAGTCATCCTCGAGCGGCTTCAGTTCTTAGATCTGCGGTGGGCACTTTTAGCTTCTGAATCCGAAATTCTCCGTGGCCGAGGCTGGGTGATGTTCGTCATCCTCCTCGTCATCCTCCTTGTCATCTTCGCATGTTTTGAGGAATAATTTTTTAAAATATATATACATATATTAATAGACAAAACCAGAGAAATAAGATATGACTCATAATTGACATATGAGGAGTAATGTTTTAAAAATATATTGGAATTTCCGTTCCCCCTGTGACCCTCATCAGCAATACTTGGCAGTCGAATGAAAAGTACAAAATGTAACACAATGAAAGTATGACGCTAGATAAGTGTAAGTTGCATTGATGGAATCAGCCCAAATAATGCTATGGAATTTGAAAAGTTTTGAAATTCAATTTATTTATTTATTTTAGTTTTATTCAGTTTTACATATATCTTTTAATATATACATACATTCTCTTACATTTAATTAAACAATAAAACCTTCTTTTGCTTTATGAGTGAGGCCGCATTCTATATTGAAAATAAAACAATTGTCTTAGTGGAGGATTCGCCCCCTCCCCTCTACACCGACCGACTCTGTTGGGGATTCAAGTAAATTTGGTAGAATCGAATTTCTCCGTCTCACATTTATTTTGTGCTTTTAATTCTCTACGAGAGAACAAAGAATAACAAAACATGTTCTGGTTAATGTTATCATTGTTCATCGCCGATTGTGTGTTATCCATGTTGATTTAATGTTAAAGTATTCTGATATTGTAGTTGCATGTTAGCTATAATATTTCTTTTAGTGGTGAACTGTTGTAATAAATAAAATTACCGATTCACAGCTTTTTTTTGTGTTCTTCATTGAAACGTTTTTGTACATATATATGAACTCTGGAAAATTCTGGTCACCAAACAATTTAAGGCAATGGCATGACTCTGTATCGCAATGTTTAGAAAGCTAACCGAATATAGGCATGTTTCCAATGGAATAGAATGTTTTTTTTTTCTTATTTACTTGAAGTGGAGAGCAATCTGCGCAAAAGTTCAATTTTTCCAAACTACAAAGATCTTTATTTCGCAATCGCTGATTTTGTTTCACGAAAATATTTGATACTCGTTATAACGAATTGCTAATTCGTATTAACGAATTGACTTAAAGCTAAATAGGATGGTGCCCAAATGATGGGAACTCGAATCTCGCAGACACAGAGATCAATGGATATGCATAGTAGCTTACTTGAAAACTGAGTTAAAGTTGCTATAGCTCTGTGAGCGAAACATTGAATTACAACCTTCACATATAAACTGGATGTGTTAAGTGCTATATTTTCGTTCTCAACACACCAGAAATTTGTCACTACATGACCGGTTTCTTGCTCTTGGGACTCATCAGGCGTAGGTAGTAATCGAACCACCAGACCTTCGTGTCACAGAAAAATTCAGAACCACTTAGACAAAGTGATTCTTCTGTTGTAAATTGGTCTTAAAGGCTTTCTGTTACTGTCAATGAAAGCCTATTACACACGTGTTACAATTGTACAGAGTACACACCTGGTGCATGATGTTGAGTCTGACAATGTGCACAGAATGATCACTTTTAGAGGCAAGCTAATCCGTAATTATGGAATGAAGTTGTAAAAAGGAGTATGACAGATATAAAAATTGTATTATTAAGGATCAGCACCAGAAAAACCGCACAACCGGTTTCGTCCTTTTGGGACAGGCAAATGTAGAAATCGAACCCCGGACCTTCGTGTCACAGAACTTTAGTGCTCTGTGATAGGCACGAGCTGCCTTGCAAGCATTCAGATTTAGAGGTCAGAGGTCAAAGATCGATGAAGCGAAAAGTTACTCTTTGCTATAATTACAAGTTAAGTATTATAATATTAATAATCAGCATTTACTTTTAAGAAGCTGAAACGACCACAAATGTAGGAGAAACCAGCATGGCTTATGGATTACAACTTACACGTCGGGTGGCTTCCAATTCAATATTTTAACATCAATGTAAACATGATTCAGGCAGAGGTACAGTGTTTGCAGGTTGGTTATGTATATTAGTCTATGGTAATTTGAAACTTTCACTTTGGCTCTGCTGCCGCCCAATAAGTGAGGTTTTGACCAGACGCAGATCTGGGGGCTGTGGGGCAGACATAGAAATTATGTAGGAAACTATACTTTTATAAATTTTAACAAATTTGGACACTTCAATTAGGGTACAATACTGATGATCTTTTACGTTAGGTTTCTTGGTCTTCCAGAAAGTTACAACTGTTGCCTAATCATCTGTCTGTAGTATTCAGTCAACAAAGTGTGAACCCTTTACTGGAATACAATAATAAATTTGTAGAAACTGCTGGTGAAAAATGGTGTAAATATTTCAAAAGAAATGTAAACAGGCTTAGCATCTTTGCATTGCTATACATTAACACATTACTGTTTTGTTGTGTTTTAAAAAAAATTGAGGTCCCTTTTGTCAATATATTGAAGGAGAAAATAATTACATTATAAAACTCAAACAGCTTTGTTGTTATAACTTGAACGCTCAGTTATTTAATTTGAAAAAAAAAGGTTTGTTGCTGAATATACACTTCTGTGTTATTTCAATTAGTCACCGGTCACAATAAATTGAAATAACTTGAAATGAGCTAAGTTGAATGAACTTAGCAATGCCTATGCAGAAATTTGCCTCAACTTTTACAAGTTATCCCAATACATTAGGTTTGACAGTGTGGCGGTTCATCTGTGTCTCTTCGTGTGATCTTATCTTGCTTTCGGTTAAATAATTATTTGTATGAGTCATATTTGCTTCTCAAAGCAAATGGCTCGAGCCATTGTGCACAGAAACAAGTTATCCCAATACATTGAGTTTTACAGTACATGTGGCTGTGCAGCTGTGTTTCTTTTTGTGATCTTATCTTGTTTTCGTTTCAATAATTATTTATAAGAGTCATATATGCTTCTTGAAGCAAATGGCTCAAGCCATTGCCAAGCCATTTACGCAATCGTCTCAATGACACAGCATAGTTACCAAAATGAGGGAAGTTGGTTCTTTAAACAGTGTTTCACATCTCGTAACGACAAAAAAAGGAAGAAATATATATGCAACAACTTGACTTAGATCATAGAAGAGTATGACCTATCGTTTTTCATTATTATTACAAGTAAAGATAGTGACTGAACGTGAAAAGGGAAATCAAGTTAACATCTCTTTACTGCGGTGATACTGTATGGACTGGTATAGTTTCCACACACCTATGTGTATCGCACCTCTACAGCAACAACGAACCGTTCACAATCGCTTCAAGTTACACGGAATTAACACCAAACAAATACTACACACAGGTTTGTACAGGGGCACAGTCCTACGTAAATTACACATATTATAATTAAATACTTATCTCAATTAAAGTACTGTGTATGGCTTAATTGGATAGTTGGGGTATATAAACCAACGTCCTGTAATGGATTTTATAAAAAAAAACAATTGCAATGAAATTGTAATTTTTCATCTTCGTGTACCATCAATATGTAGGTGCCTTGATTTGTTTAACTCCCACATGGTTGGCCACGTGTTCTGTCTCGAAGGTTGGTTCACAATGCTAATATTTATTACGTGGTATACTTCATATACTTCCCCTACTTTTGAAGTCTTGCAGAATCGTACAAACAAGAAACCAAAGACCAACAAAGGGCAGCAGTGCAATGAAAATTAACATACAGGTGCATGGAGCTATTGACATTGCTCTAACAATATCTTTGTCAAAGATAAAACAGTGGTAAGTAAATATGTGGTCTTAACCCCCAGACGTATATGCACACAGGGAATGAGGCCTTGCTCTAGCAGTATCGTGAAAGACATTAGGCAGAACAAGCTGAAAATCTTTACTTTAGTTCATGATTGCAAATATTTCAAATATTTCAGCGATATATATGTTTGTCCTATCATTTTGGCGTTATATATTAATTTAAGCACTGTAGACATATATTCTGTAATATTTAAGTTGTGTGTGAAAGTTGGTGCCACATTGTTCTTTTGATATACGTTTAATGGCAAAAATGATGTGTTGGGTTATTTGACCTGTGAAATTGTACCCTATGACGTCAGTAGTAGTATATATCTGTCAAATCTAATTACGTCATCCCTTAGGGCAATCTGTATATAATCTCTGTCGTCATCTCTTATGTTCGTTCATCTTTATAGGATCACAGCTAGACGGTGAACTAAACATAAAAGGATGACCATGGCGTCACCCCTTATAACAAAGGATGATCATGACGTCACCTGTATTACAAAATGTTAGAAGAAAAAAAGGAATGAGGGGGTAGTAATCCTGACAGATATATACTACTAACGTCATACGTCACTCAGGCTCTACAAACATGCCCAGTCACATATCTATGAATTTGAAGTCCATCGGCTTTTTGTTTAAGGAGTAATTTGCGAAACGCTTTTTCTTACACAATTGACCTTTGATCATGTGACCTTTGGCGTTTCACATTAAATATTGCACCAACCACCCTTGAGGTAATGAACTGAAACTTGGTGGGTTGGTCTGAGTTCATTTGGGGGAACCACAGATTGACATAATGATATATGTGGCGGATTTACCTACTGATCAAAAGTAATGTGTGTGAGTGCGTGTGACCGCGTGCACTTGTTTTCCATTCATAATTATATTTTCTTCCTAGTTTATATTTATTTGTTGTAACCTTCAACAACAGACAGTCAAGAAATTTATGCGAGATAATTTACCCAAACTTAATTAGTAGGAGATACAGAAAATTACGGGAGATATTTTACCCATGCATACAAACAGTCTATCATATAAGCAAACGTGATTTCCCGATACTGCATCCCATTACACCTTGCAGTATGGAAAGGTGCTGCCAAAATGTTAAGATTGCTGGGGGAAGAGAGTAGCAATTGTCAACAAAACGATCATTTTCAATCATATGCAGACAATTTGCAGCAAAATGACAGATTCCTTAAACCTAATATGTGAGGAATTCAGCATATCCTGAAAAATTATTTTTCATCAAAGCGTCATAAATTTAAGAATTTTCAGCAAACTGATACATTGATCAATAAATATATGAAAAAATGAGGAATTACGCCTAAAAAAAATCATCATTGGGAACAAAGTGAAGATTATTTTTCTCCTATGATTGTGAACGTAATACGACAAAGAAACATTATCGAATCATTTTCACATGTCTGAATACTAGAACAGTTCATTTGGAACTAGAAGTAGACATTCATACAATTGCATTTATTCAAAGACTACTTACATTTAGTGGGGATTATGTTTCGCAATAGTCATCGAAATAGTTTGCTGGCTGCAAGTCGATTATATTTAGAATATTATGCGTTATCCACTTAAGATATTTATCAGTGCATGTAAATGTTTACTCACGACGCACTACTTACAAAAGACCAACTTATTGTTGTAAACTGTAGGCACAGGCATAGAAATAATACAAAGTGGGTGGACCTCTTTTAGTAGACTTACCGGTATCGAGTTATGCGTATTCGAAGTGTAAACATCTCTCTCTTGCGACTTAATATCCTCGAAATAACATATTTTTAATGTTTCTTTCGCGTGTATGGCAACCACAAGGATACATCAAGCCCAGAAATGTTTCGTTGGATGTGTTAAATGCTTCTGGGCTAAATCAGGATGAGTTTTAATCGGGACATGGCAATGATTTCAACAGTTAATGTAAGCTATCAGTACCATAAACTATATTGACGTTTGAGATTTGCATTCAAATGAATGTTATTTGTTGTAATGTGTTCTTAATTCACAGTTGTGCACTGAGCGGACAGGATGGTAAAATGTTGTTATCTTCCTAACCGAACTATTGATTTCAACTTCATGCATAGGATTATTCACACACATGAATAGTTCTTCGTTATCATGTTTGTGTCTGCAATGGAGGGACCTCTTTTAGTGGACTTACTGGTATCAAATTTTACGTATTCGAAGTGTAAAATCTCTCTTATACTCTCGAAATACCATATGTTTAATGTTTCTTTCGCTGTGTATTGCAACCATATATATAGGATACATCAATGCCCGGTAATGTTTCGTTGGATGTGTTTAAAGAGGTTATGAAGTGGTGAGTTTTCATGTCTTGGAATGGTTTATCTACATTACTACAACACCATCCATGCACAACTTTCCGTAAATGCGGTTTCAAACGCCAGAAATATTCGCTGTCAAAATATTCCCTAGAGACCTCTCGAGCTGCCGCTTGTAAAAAATTCAAACCTGCCCACCGCAGTTCATCTGACGTCATCAAAGGAACCATTTCCGCCAAAGCCGACTCCCCGCTGTTTACCGATACGGCGTTATACAGTTTACTACATGTAACCACAACACTCTTCTCATCAATTGAAAATGTCTTCTCCCGAATCTTCCAATTCTGAGGAAATGGGACTTCATCTCTCAGGACATTCGTACGCTTTGACGAAAATGATTTTGTCGAGGAAGAAGAGGAGGAAATAGTTTTCGAGGGTGATGAAGATATCGATGTTTTTTCCCTATCAATTGAGCCCCTTGCAAAAGAATTGTAAAACGATCCCGATGGCCGAGACGCGTCGCTGCCGGTCGAAGTACCCGAGCAGAACGGTTGGACTACCCTGAACCGAAATTGGTCGGTTGAGCATAAACAAAACCACCATTATTAAGACCATCATATGATTTAAATTATTTCGAATGTCGATGATCCTGCTTCTCAACTTCGTAGCGAAGCTTCTACAATTTTGTTACTTACAGTGCAAGCAAAATGTGACATTCTGTACAGTACAAGTGCAACCCTATAGTACTAGTAGTGGTAACATGGGGTCTAGACCTAACTAATAAGACGGTTTATAACAGACTAGCCCGTTTTACACAACGCCAGTTTTACCACAACAGAAAACTTGCAGATCTAGTATTGATCGTTCTAAAACCAACTGCTTAAGATTTTTGTGCAAAATATTAGGTAACCAATAAACAAAATCGTCATTTGCTGCATCAAGGAGGCCTAGCCTATGGTCATAACAAGTAATTTGAAAATAGTATAGGCCTGCAGGCAATCGTAACGTTGTGTATGTGTAGTGTTTTGAACGAGTCGTGTTCAAATTTTTCGATTTCTGTCATCTTTTGGAAAAGCGTGCATGTGACATCACACTCATGAATAGTACTTCGTTATCATTTTTGTGTCTGCATTGGAGAGATGTGCATTTTACCGTCCCAGTCACTGAACGGTAGTCAGATGCGTTACTCAATATCTGGTGTACAGAAGAACGTGGCGCTCTGCAAGTCTGCTAACCTAATAAATAACGAAGCGCGAAAGTTCTTTGTTCTCGGATCACCTTACGACACTGTGAGGCACATGTTATACAGCAGAAGGAATCGATATGAGTGGTTTTCCTTGAAGTTTATGAAGGTAAGAAGGTCACATTCTTCTAATCATATATACTGAAACATAAAATTACATGAGGCATATATATTTAAAAAACATGTTTGTTAAAAAAGCAATTACCATCTATGAGAATTGGCAATAAGTTTTGGAGTTCACTAAGTATTTATTTGAATGATGTATTTCGTAATTCCTCTGTAGGCGATATATATATATATATATATAGGCTATATATATATATATAGGCGATATATATATATATATATATATATATATATATAGCGAGTTATTTTGATATCCATTGTTACAAACATTCACTTGGGATGCGTCATGTGAATACGTGAATACATGTGAATGCGTCATAATAATAAGCAACCCATCATTGTGACATTTAGTCCCTGTTTAGCATTTAAATTACACTGAATTGTCTCTCCACGTTCTGCAGGATTTCTGAGTATCATTCTTACATTGATACATCAATTGAAAAGATTGGAGAGACTCTTTTCCATTGTTATGTTGCCATACAATCTTCAAGGCAACGTCAAGGATAAGGTACTGAAATCTAACAATTGTACAAGCCGGAAAAAACCATTTCATGCAGAAACCGAAGTAAAATAATCCTCTCTCATTTATCATGAGGCAGACGAAGATGAGTAAGTATGTCTGTAAATATATATATATATATATACATATATATATAACCACTAGGCACTAGGCTATGGACGCTAATTGTATGTCCAGAGGTTCGAAACCGGTAAGGAAGATCGTAATTCCACTGTAGGCGTTTGTCACCTGTGTCGAACAATACTAGTTCTGTTTCTGGTGACATATTTTGCCTTACTCTAGAGATCAAACATGATGCTAATCAACTCGAAAATTTATATATATATATATATATATATATATATATATATATACATACATACATATATATATATATATAGTGAGAATTAATCCACTCAAAAACAACCTCTATTACAAATACATTTGAAAATACAGACAAAATACACGATATACACAATATATATATATATATATATATATATATATATATATATATACATATATATACATATATAAAATACGTGTTAACTTTACGGGTTATACGGGTTAACTTTAATTGTCTTAGGAGGTTAATTTGCTGCCAATGCTAAGGATCCAGCTGCATGATGAAACACTTCCGTGGAGTACATCCTAAGTTTAAGGTAACCACGTGGAGCCCTACCGCACTTGTTCCGACTTTTTATTTAACTTTCAAAGTAAAATCACCAACCTTGTTATACAATACCCTTATAGACCTAGCGAAATCTAC
The DNA here is from genome assembly GCF_037975245.1 of Apostichopus japonicus. Taxonomy (NCBI): domain Eukaryota; kingdom Metazoa; phylum Echinodermata; class Holothuroidea; order Aspidochirotida; family Stichopodidae; genus Apostichopus; species Apostichopus japonicus. The sequence continues at coordinate 4,880,529 of NC_092568.1, read as the reverse complement.
TTTATCACGAATTAACGTCTGCATGTCCGTCATTGTTTCAGATATATATATTTACTGGTTGGTAATCGGTGTCCTACTAACGTTGAGTTTACGAGCTAAATCAGGTAAGCATTTACTTAAGTGTTCCAAGTAACGTTTGTTTAAAAAGGATTGCGAAGTCATTCGTTGTAAAGTGATTGCATTTTTAGCTCAGCTGAAGCTTTTAGCTGAATTATTGCCATCGTGCGATCTCCCGAAATTCTCTCACTTTTGCCATCGTGTTTGAAAAACTGCTATTTCGTCATTTTGCTTTGATTTTTGGCTGAAATTTCGTGAGAGGTTTGTGTGCGTTAAGGTTTTCTTTATACATGTGATCATATTTTATAACTTCCATCATGTGAGGGCCCAAAACCGGGCCTTCTGCATAAAGATTTCAGTTATGATGTACTCTTGGTCAGCTCATAGTTTGGCTACCCCCGTGTCAAATTTAATGGAACGGTCCCACAAAAGCTGTACAGAACTTTTCCATACTTGAAAGTATCAAGGATGATGTGATTTTTCCATGATTATACTTCGGTCATCATCATTTAACAATAAGAGTTCATTGATGTAGATTCTACGGACTTTCCGACTAATCTATAAATGACCCAGGACCTCCTGGTCCACTAGTCTTAGTTCACAGAAATGAAAGAATAGGTTGGTACGGGAGCTTAGAAGGGACATGTAACTTGGCGTCTGATGAGATGTGTCAAACTTGATATCCACAACATTAAGCAGATAAAGCAGGAGGAATATATTATCAAGAGTCATGTGTAATCAACAGAATAAAAAAAATGAAGACCTTTTACCCACCGTTTCTCAAGAACGGAAACATGTAGGTTACGGTACCCATTCTGAGTTAGACAAACCCCTTGAAATTAGATAAGGTCAAAGTCATTTGACGTCAGCTATCATGTTTCCTTGCTTAGATACTTGAGTTCTTTAAGCAATCAAGTTGAACACAGTCGACATTGAGTATTAACATGTTATCATTTATTGCGTTACATAGTCATGCTGTACAGGACAGATGTAGGACGACATGTCCAGATTACGTGTTAACAGATGGAGAGACAGGGTGAAACAAGGACGAGCAGATGGCATGCTTTAACTTATATACCAATATGCAAATACACAGCTCATTAACATACAGGTGCAGATTCTACAATGTAGTGCATCGTTTGCATACGTACATCTGAATGCATATTCAATAACATTACATCAGCTAGCTCAAAATGTGAAAAATGTTGTGACCACCATAGATAAGGAAATGTAACATTGACTAGTCTCCTACTTCCATGAGAAGGTATCATTTTGATGATAAATGTATTGATTATTGTGAAGGTCAAAATTCATCAAAGGGTTAGCAGTATCTGCTGATATCATATAAACAAAACTTTTTTATGATATCTTACAAGGATAACATTCGCTCATGCCCAAGTGCGATGAAGTCATCAATCAAACCTCATTACAGCATTGCATTCTGTTTAAACATATAACAAGGGCAGCTCTGCATTTTAAGTACTCATGATCGAAACTTAGCAGTAGTTATAGCCCTTTAACTCTTCAACTTTATTTCAATCTTTTATCATTGCACAATTCAATTAAAAAAATTATCGTTATGTCTTTTTTCAAAGCAAATATTTACAACTTTCTAACATTATAACAAACTATATCTGCTAAGAAGGAGCATAATACAAGGAAAAAGGGAGGAAAGGAAATGACACCGTTATCCCGGATGTGTCTTTTATTTTTCACACAAACAAATGGCTAAACTGCTCAGAAAGCTTCTGCAGCATTGATTCTTTTGTTTAATTATTATATTTATAATGAACGTGAGATTGTATACTAGAAAAGTATACTTTGTTTATTGATTTTACAAATTGTGTAGTTTTGTCTGCCAATCCGAATCATTCCAAACCATCAAAGATATTATTTATTTACAATCACATATTCCACATTTTTACTTTACAGAAGAGACAGAACCTAAAGCCCATTGCGATTCACCGCTGTTTCTTAAGCTTCATCGACCTGGTATCATCACCTGCAGTGTAAGTGAGCCGGTATATGGCTTCTACTGGTATTTTGACAATGATTCACAATCCATTGTCACGTTACTACATGACAAGCAGGCCGGACCTAGAAGCAATGACTTGACGATTGCTCAGAACGGTTCCCTGATATTTAGCAACGTTTCTCTGAGTGATGAAGGGAGGTATCGTGTTGACGCTATTTTAGACGCTGGTGGCGATGTATCCACGTCCATAGACATACTTGTTGTAGGTAAGTACTTAATATATGTTGATGATACATAGTGTGACTATTGAGGTGCCATTCACACTCTCGTTTGAGACTGTGTCACTCAGTAGCTAACCTGGTTATACCATAGACAACATGTTCTTCTTGTTTAAATATCTGATTTTGGAAATATGGCAGTCAACCTTGTATAAGCATCACGTTATGTCAGAAGCAGTTTGTAACATTTTGGAAATAAAACACTAAAAGTCATTATATGTTTGAACAGCTAAATGATTTGTTTACAAATACCTCTGAAATCCCTTTCGAAGGTACCTTTTTATACTTTCCGAAGGTACTTTGTTCTAATGTTCTTTTCTTTTTAGTACCTTCAACACAGTTGTTTCCCGCGATAGATGGTTGCCAGGGTGATGATTGCCGTTTGTTTTGGTATGGTAAACTCAAGTTGGAATGTACAATGCGTGGACGGCCAGCAGTGACTCTTACTTGGTACAATGATACTGCGAAGGCGCCAGTGACAAACGCCACTGAACACAGTTACAAGGACCCATCCTCAGATATGTTTGTGACTTCTTCTTCCATCAGTGTAACGATAGATATCGAAAAAACACAAACCCTGACATGTATCCCATCTGGTTTATCAGTTTCCGAAAGGACGAAGAACGCGTCGGTTCTTTTGATGGGACCTACAAATCTTGCTAATGTATACAGGACCAAATACATTGATATTAATGAGGACACTAGTTATAATGAGGTACTACAAAGTAGTTGTGATAGCGAAACAATGTTTATTCAAACAGCAGAACCTATTGGCAAGACCATTAATATGAAAGATAAATACGATGATCCTGGCCCACTGATACTAACTTCAATATGTCTTGTGAATCATACTTACACAAGAACCTCGATGATGTTGCATCGTTACAAAACACCAGATGACAGTAGTGTATCATTCATCAAAAATTGTGAAAGTAAACACCATTGCATTATTGCTGCTGACAACGGAAACGTAGACTTGACATGTGTTGTTAATAACACTCATCCTGCAGCAGACATCTCCTGGACAGTGCTCAACAGTAATATTTCGATCTTCAATATGTCAGCTTCCTCGTCATGTATCTTGGATAGATGCAATTCATCCGTTAAACTCCAAGTTACCATTAGCGATGAACAAGAAGATATCGAGTATCCGGAATGTCTACAATGTGTTGTCATTCTTCCAGGATCTGACTTTCGTCATGTGTCGTATGCTACATTAAAGATGAATGGTATGAGATCGGCAATTTTCAGGTTTTCTCAATTGTAAATGTTTTCTTACACACGTTTTTCAGCTATTGTTATGATAAAATTGCACCATTCCCTCGCCTCTGACCCCTTCACTACTGATTTAATGAACTGGATTACATCGAATGCATTCAGCCTGGGAATATTTCAAGGGGGACAGGCGAGGGGGGGGGGGGGTTGTGAAAGCTGTCGCAAACTCCTTTTGTTCCTTGTTGTGCATTTCTTCATATTTGTTTTGGGTAGGAATGAGAACCAGCGAGAGGACATGATTCAAATACACTCCCAACTTCCGGCATTTTAGATCTTAGTAAAAATCTGGCAAATGGTTATCTTTAGTACAACAATTAATTTACAGCAAACAAGAAAAAAGTAAAGACAACTACGACCTAGACAAACTGAATGGATGGAATGGATTCTGCCTTACAAGGTTTAGAAACTTAGGACAATATATAAATGAAACCATGATAACATGATGCTATCTGTTTTTCTTTCAGGGGACCATACCGGGAACCCTCTACCGTCACCGTCACCGTCACCGTCATCGTCATCGTCAACGTCATCGTCATCGTCACCGTCATCGTCATCGTCACCGTCACCAACAGTTTGTGTAAATTGCTGGGTCATCTGCATCCTATTGTCCGTTTTCAGCATCACAATAGCAGTTGTTGCAGCTTTCTTCTTTTGTAGAAGCACAAGAGAAAACGGACAACAAGGTTATGCCTTAGCCCAAATGATAGACAAGAGTGTGCAAGGAGTGAGGGATACCAAATGCTAAGTCTATTTTGAGATATTTGTATGAGAAGATGGAGAGAGAAACAAAGTCAAAGAATAAATCAGGAAGAATTGCATCCTCAATATATCCTCATATGTATGTTTATATATATATATATATAAATATTATATATATATATATATTATATATATATATATATATATAATTATATATATATATATATTTATATATATATGTAGTGAGAATTAATCCACTCAAAAACAACCTCTATTACAAATACATTTGAAAATACAGACAAAATACACGATATACACAATATGCACAGTATATGAAGTTATACACAATACACTCGAAAGGTATATAGCATCAGTCTCTGGAATACACTGCTGCTGTTTTGAAGACCAAATGGCAATACTGTGTACCTATAATGGCCAAATGGCGTCACAAAGGAAGTTTGTCCCTCGACTCTGTGTCTATTGGGACCTGGTAAACACTTTTTCAGATGAAAAGTACTAATATAGGGGGCACTAGCTATTTCATCTAGGATTTCATCAATCCTGGGCATAAGATATGGGTCAAAGACTGAATTTCTATTCAGCTTTCTAAAGTCTGTGCACAAACGCAACGTCTCATCTGATTTGGATAAGATGACTATTGGTGAGGCATATGAGCTAAAGGTAGGTTCTATTATCCCTAGCTTTAACAAGCTGTCCAGTTCCTGTTTTACACGATCTCTAAGGACATGTGGTACCCTGTAGGCCTGTAGTCTAATAGGTATTTTTGTGTGAAGTTGGATGTGAAGTTTGACTAAGTGTGTTCTGCCTGGGAGGTCAGAGAATACATTGCTATAAGCATGTATTACTTCCATTACTTCCCCTCTCTGCTTGTGTGACAACTCTTCATTGATTTCTACATCTCTTCATGATTGTGTTTGGACCAATGAAGGACCCAAGTTATCATCCAACCATCCAAATTCTTCACCTTCATCTGTTTTGTTACTGTCCACCATGCCTGAATTTTCACTACTGATTTCATGTACCACACCAGTTACATATACAAATTTAGAGATTTGAGTCTCTTGCTCTCTGTTGTACCAAATTTTGGACAAGTTAACATGTACAACCCTCTTTGACTTACATTTATCAGGCAACTCAATTTCATAATTCACCCGATTTATCCGTCTTTTCACAACATACGGTCCCTGCCACTTGTTGTCAAACTTTGAAGGCCCCTCTCAAAGAAATACCAATACCATTCACCTGCCTTAAATTCCCTGGGAGTGGCATTCTTGTCATAATTCTTTTTCATTTTCTTCTTACTTTTCCCTGTGTTCTCATTAGCATCTTGCAATAGTTTGGGGATGCGTTTGCGCATACTCAGCAAGTGTGTTACCACATCATTGGGATCACTATCAGATGATACCCACGTGTCTTTAAGAATGCTCAGTGGACCTCTAATTTGTCTACCATACAGCGCAATTCAAAGGGAGCATATCCTATGGTAGCACATGGGACTTCCCTATAAGCGAACACAAATGAAGGTATGTACTCTTCCCAATGTTTCATTTCATCCTCCGTCAGGGACCTCATCATGTTTTTGAGAGTACCATGAAAACGTTCTGTCATACCATTTGTTTGTTGGTGCCTTGCTGAGGTTGCGATTTGGGTAATATGTAGCCTACTGCAAATCGATTTCATAACCTTCGACATGAGATTTGTCCCTTGGTCATGAACAATTTAATTGGGTAAACCTATCCTAGCGAAAAGCTGTATCAGGGCATCCACAACTGTTTCTGCTCTGATGATGGGCAATGGGATAGCCTCAGGATACCTGGTGGCATGATCCACAATGTTGATCAGGTACATATTCCTTTTCATAGTCCTTATCATAGGGCCAACTATGTCTATACCTATACGTTGAAAATGTGTATCAATTATTGGCATAGGTAGTAATGGGTACTTGCGAATTTGTTTGCCTTTATCCAGTTTCTGACAAACTTTACATGTTTTACAGTAATGTGATACGTCTTGAAATATTCCCGGCTAATAGAAATACATTAACACTCTATCTTTCATTTTAGTAACCCCCATGTGTCCTGCGTTATCATGCGCCATTTCAAGAATATCGGTTCTACATTCTTTTGGTACTACAATCTGCTCTGTCACTTGTACCTTATCTAAGTCACCCTCAGGGCCTTTATTCTGGGCTCTTTGCCAAATTCTCAGTGCTAACCCATCTTTGGTAAAGAAGCAAATTCTATGCGTTCCTACTTTTTTCTGACTGAACTATCCTATCTCTTATCCCTGGTAGAGAGGCATCTGAGTTTTGCATAGCTATTAGCCTTTCCTTATTAATTGAAACTATTTTCGTTATCCCAGCACTGACAGGTTCTAAGACAACCGGTTTTTCTCCTTGTTCCATCTCATTTGTTTCTTCTATTCTATCTTTTACCTTGTCAACATGTTCTTTTGACCGTTGCTCAACATACTCTCTTAGTTCTCTTTCACCCTGTTTAAACTCTTCTACTTCATTTCGTGCTTGAGCTCTGGTTAATTCACAAATGTCTCTTCTAATGGCTTGCCCACAATGAGAATCTAAATCATGACCAAGAAGAAAATCTTTCTGCAAACTTTCAATAACAGCTACTCTTACTTTGCCTGTTATCAGCTCACAGTTTAGTACCACTTCGGCCAATGGAACTTCAACTGTCCCTCCCACACCTGATACTGTTATCCATTTACCATTTAGATAGCATCTACCCGGGACTAAATCGGCTTTTATGGCAGATTGCGTGCATGCTGAGCCTCTTAGAATCTTTATGTTTTGGCCTTCTACCCTACAATCAAGCATGTACCTTTCTAGCCTAATGGCAGCTATATCTTCTGTCTGATCTGGTGCACAATTATACACTCTTCTTGAATCTGTATCTCTGTGCCTAGTGTCCTGGCTTGGGGCCCTTTGGGGACAAGCATTACAAAGATGGCCTGTCTGGCCAAAAATAAAGCATCTCCTACTGACTTCTGTTAATGCTACCTCTTGTCTAAAAAATTTGCTAAGGTGATCTGTCTTACCACATTTGAAACATACTGTATTGGGTTTGAATGGAGTGGCATTGGCATTTAACTGTGGTCCCCTTCCATATCTTTGCCTCTCCCATTTTAATACTTGATTCCAAAATTCATCACCACCTCTGTTTATAATATGTCTTTATGCCTCATGGGCCAGATCTAAAATAATCTTAATTGGCCTATCTCTCAGGTGGATACCTAAATCAGTAGGCATGCAACTAATTGCCTGCTCGACAACTAATAGTTCTTTAACAGCTTCAACATCCTTTTCTTCGACATCTGAAAATGTTACCCAACCAGTTAAATGGTGATTCAAGTCATTAACCCACTCTGACACAGTTTGATCCTTTTTGTGATGGTTCTAAATTTAACTCTGTAGGTTTTTGCATTTACATGGTATTTGGCTAGTATGGCAGCTTTTATCGTATCATAATTCTGAGACTCTGTTATCTGGAGGTATATATAGGCTTCCTTAGCCCTACCAGATAATTTTGGAATACAAAATATTGCCCACTGTGATTTATCCCACTTGTTTTGTTTCTGCTAATATTTCAAAACCTCTAAGATATGCATCAACATCTACATTCTCATGCAGACGAGGCACCCTCATCAAATTTACACTTTCACCACTTGCCAGTTGGGTTCACTTGAAGTTTTTTCAAGCCTGTATTTTCATTATGAAGTTATGACCTTTAAATAGTTATAAACGTAGTGCTAGATTTGATTACTGTAAGCCATCGCAATTATTTGTATATTTGTTAATGTTTGATTATTGCAGCTTCCACTTTCTCTTCTGCCTTTTCTTTACCATGTTGCTTGTTTTATTTTGCTTTAAGACCACTTTCTTTATCTTGAAGCATATAAGTGATGGTGTAAACTGTAAATATAAGTTGGTGACTGTTTAAATTGCATACACTTGTCCTCATTTCGGAACTATTAATTTTGTATCATTTTTAACATTAACTAGAAAATAAAATAATGTTTCAATGTCCCAATGTATGGATGAGACAACCGTATGAGTAGGGATTAATTGTAAATCTCAGTTATCAGTGAAAACAATCAGTTATCTGTTATAGATACAATTATAAATATAAATATGTAAATGTATATATATATATATACATTTACATATTTATATATATATATATATATATATTGACTTAATTAATATCGTGTCTACCTTGTTATATCATCAACAGTTCTTGGTCACATGAGATTGCTACGTAGAAAACAACTACAATAACAACAACAATGAAGCACTAATGCCAATGTTATCGTTACCATATTAATTTCTGTAAAACATCAATCAACAATTACCAGATGACTAAATTCACACCGTCGATTGGATAATTCAGTAGCCTCCCTCACACAACTCCACATTCAGTTATGCCATACAGTAGCAAATAGTTTTCAATCACTCTTGTGCTGTTGGAAATAATATGACAGACTTACGTGAACACATCATTTCTTTTCGACCGACTGTGATGCCGATGATGTAGATATCGGAGTCCTCCTGTCTATACGGTTCGTATGTTATTCTTATGTGACAGTGACTGATACTAGACCAATATGTGGTATAACCTGGGATGTTCAATATTATATACAGTACATGCTATTGCGATGATATCTTAGTTAAGCTTATTAGTTTTGCTGTTAAAGGCAATAACTACACAGATATCTTAGTACCAAAATATGATTACTAAGGTCATGTTATAGTGTGGGGTTATATTCTGTTCAGGCACTTATATCATCCCTCACAATCAATTATAAACAAAAACAAGTTAACAAATTGTTTTTAACATAATAAACTCTTCCAGAACAATGAGTTCGAAAATGAATTTCTCTAACGAAATGAAATTTGTAATAACGACTTTCAAACCCGTTGTTGAACCACATTTGTATTATAACGAGTTTGAATCTCGTCAACTTGCGAGTTTCAAACTCGTTATAACGAAATTCAAACATGATTATACATACACAAGTTCCCTATACTGGGCAGTGTATGTTCAGTGGAAATAATAAGCAGACACGACCGGGCTTTGCCGCCCCAACTCAACACTGCCCCTCCCGACTCAACCTTTCCTTTTAAGGCAGTTCGCATGATGGAAGTGATCCGTGAACAATGATGCAATGTTCTAAAGATCTATTGTAAAGCAAATGACCTCAATAAGACAAAGTAAGATATAGGAAACTACTAACTTACGTTACATTCTGCACCTGGCATAAGAGGCAATGTTTGTGGTCATAACTAATACATACAATATTTTGTCCTATTTTGCAATATAATTTAAGATTCATGTATAAGTTTCCTCCAAGAAGGTTAACCACATGTAATTTTGGAAATTACACAGACACGTAGCCCTATTAAACTTCAAATATCAAAATAGCAAAGGTGTAAATCATTTTCGATTTTTTAAAATGACATATTGCCTTTGATCGATAATTTCTAAAGGATAACCATGATCTATTTCATTGACGTTTTATGAAACTTCTTCACTACAAAACCGTGATTTTTTGGAAATTATTAGGGACTATTTTTATCAATTGATGTTTAGATAGAGAGAGAGGGAGATGTGGGTGGAGAGAGCGGTGGAGAGAGGTAGGGAGTGCCATCAGAAAAGACCGAGGTATGGTTATTCAGCTACAAAAACAATTGGGTGTGTGGCAATGAATTTTTATTTCGCCAACGCAGACGGCGCGCTTCGTCAATTTTTGTAGGTATGGTCTGTTTCCTTCCACTGGTCACTTGCACTTTGCAGGAATAAGAACTGCTTTGTTCTATTTCTATTTCAACTTCTATTTCTATAGAATAAACTGTGTTCATTTCAGTTGGAATATTTCCAGTTTGCTACTCATGACTATTTCTTGTCCTTCTTAGCAGGCCTTAAAATTTTGTTTGAACCAAAAACCCTTTGATAAATCTTTCAAAAGCCTGCTGCATGATTCTGTCTTCAGTTTCTGTTAAATAACAGAACATTTTCACTGATAGTAAAGAATCTGTATTTTTGCAATAAACGGTCCTGACATAATGTTTCACACATATTTTTTGTAACTGTTGGTAAGTCTATAACATGTAATAAGTAATTTTACAGACTAACCAAAACTTACATAATTTACTGTGTGAAACTTGTTGCCAGTACTTTTTCATGGTTTCTTGCATTGTAACTCAATTTTACAGTATGTATGAATAAAAACCGGACAGGGCAGAAAAAATGAATTTCTCTTATCATGAGCAAATTTCCCTACTGGTCAAGTCGACAAGTAGGAAAACGGCTGGGCTTGTAAGTATTTTAATATATTATGTAGGGTTTGAAGTGGTCTTACGTATGGCGTACCCTAGCTTAGAGAAATTGAACCAAGCATAAATATCAATCATTAATACTTTTGATTTATATATATATATATATATATATATATATATATATATATATATATATATATATATATATATATATATATATATATATATATATAAAATTTATTTATATAGAGAGAGAGGGAGAGAGGGGTGGAGATAGAGATATAGATATATATATAGATATAGATACAGATACAGATATAGATATATATATATATTTATCTATATCTATTTATCAATATATATATATATATATATAAACATATATATAATTGAAAACGTAATGACCAGGAAAAACCAGAACAGTAAAAACTTCCAGTCTCCTCCTGGTTTCGAACCCGGGCTTTCCGCCTTGTACGCGGAGACCTTGACCAACTAGACTATGGACGCTGATTGTATGTCCAGAGGTTCGAAACCGGTAAGGGAAGGTCGTAATTTCACTGTAGGCGTTTGACACCTGTATCGAACCATACTAGTTCTTTTTATTTGGTGGCATATTTTGCCTTACTCTAGAGATCAAACATGATGCTAACCAACTCGAAAATCATTTGTGATTCCTAAAGCCGGATCTGAATATATATATATATATATATATATATATAAATGAAAATCGTATATATATATATATATATATATATAAATATATATATATATATATATATATATTTATATTTATATATATATTATACGCCACGCCTGATCTATGTTGTTAACTTTGGTTATGACTACAAACTTCATTTTCAAATTATAATTTACGAACTGATTGCTTCTAGTACTATTTTGTTATTTATTTATGTTGTATATAATATAGTAAAATAAGTGCACCTTGTAACACCCAGCAGCTGTTATTGGTTTATTCGTGAATCACTATATCGGAGACCTGCCAACAGTAACACGATTTATTTCAATTCTTTCAATTTGTAAAGCCGATTTCGTGTACGTTCATGTACACAGTATACATTTCTTGTAGGACTACTCATGAGTAATCATAGTTATATGTAAAACGTGCTATGGAATTTGAAGAGAATAGAAAGTTACTTCAATTTTACACATCTTTCACATATATATATTACAGTTAATTAATGAATAGCAAAATAGCAAATGTGCCCTACTGGCAAGCGTACTAACACATCATATATATTTAAGTGATATGGCCGGTGTGTATCGGTTTATAGCATAACGAGTGGTGGTTGTGGATTGAGATAGAGCCCCTCTGATGTTGTGCCCCCACTTTTTGGAAGCTTCCTCCTCCTGTGTAGAAAGCAAAGTACAACGCAATGGCACGCATTGTAGGCAAAGTACAATATCTCCGTGATTTTCGTCGAGAAGCGAACGATACTTGTAGGTTATTGACAAATGTTGACTCCCAATCCAATGTTTTGCCAGTTCGCAATGCTTTAAACCGGTTTGTTAATCTTCGAAGAGCATTACGCTATGCAAAGCTTGGAAGACTCCTGAATGAAGACGAATACAATTTCGCATCAGTGTCTCTGGATGAACTAACGGGGAAGTTTCACGCCCGGCACAATAGCTGGAAACTTGTTAGTAACATTGCATATTACACGTAGCGCAACTAAAGTTGCAGTGCTTACTAAACAAATATGGTCTATTTAATGCCCGTATTAATTATATTTAATGCCCGTATTAATTATATTCAATGCCCGTATTAATTACATATAATGCCCGTATTAATTATATATAATGCCCGTATTAATTATATTTAATACTGGCATATGAAGCTGCATGATGATTGGCTGAGAATTAATGCCGGTATTAAATATAAATACCGGTAATAATTTTAATTCGTATGGACATTAAATCAGCAATTATTTCCCGTTGTGGCCTACCATACACGACCGGTTCGTGGACAGGCAAAGGTAGAAATCGAACCCCGGACCATCGCGTCACAGACCTTAATCTAAGTGTCTTGTGATAGGCACGAGTGTCTTGCAGGCTTTCGCAATTAGAATGTCAGAGGTCAAGACCGAGTAAGCGAAAAATGATCCTTTGCTATGATTACAAGTTAAGTATTACCAAAGAAGAAATAGTTGATGCATAGTCGATCAACATCTGGACTGAAGGTTATAATTACTAATGAAGGGCCAGGGTATCAATGTACATATAATTCAAGAAAAGCTACAATGTTGTGGTTTCTTTTGTAGATATATTGAGGGAGAAATAATTACATTATAAAACTCAATCAGCTTTGTTGTTATAACTTGAACGCTCAGTTTATTTAACTTGAAAACCAAAGGTAACTTACTGAATAGACACTTCCATGTTATTTCAACTATAGTGACCTGTCACAATTAATTAAAATAACTTGAATTGAGCTTTTAGTTGAATTAACTTAATTATGTCTACGTAGAAAGTTGCCTCAACTTTCACAAGTTATCCCTATACATTAGGTTTGACAGTGTGGCGGTGCATCTGTGTCTCTTTGTGTGTCCTTATCTTTGTTTTCGTTTCAATAGCTATTTATATGAGTCATATCTGTATTGAAGCAAATGACTCAAGCCACACCGAAACGATGACGCAATCGTCTCAATGAAACAGCATAGTTACCAAAATGAGGGTAGTTAGTTCCTTAAACAGCATCTTACATCTTGTAACGAAAAAAAGGAAGAAATATATATGCAACAATTTGACTTAGATCATGGAAGTGTATGACCTATCTTTTCCATACCTGTCAAAACCAATGATAGTGACCGAACGCGATCAGGTAAATCAAGATAACATCTCTTTACGGCGGTGTCACCGTATGGACTGGCCGGATATTTTCCACACACCTATTTGTATCGCACCCTACAGCAACAACGAACCGTTCACAATCGCTTTAAGCTACATGGAATTAACACCAAACACATATCACACACAGATTTGTACACACATACAGTCCTACATAAAATACACATATTATAATTAAATAATTATCTCAATTAAAGTACGGTTTATGGCATAAATGGATATTTTGTGGAATATCAGCCAACGTACTCTAATGGATTTATTAAAAAAATGCAACGAAATTGTAATCTTCCATCTTCCTGTACCATCAATATGTAGGTGCCTTGGTGTGTTTAACTCCCACATGGTTGTCCACGTGTTCTGTCTCGAAGGTTGGTTCACAATGCTAATATTTATTACGTGGTATACTTCATATATTTCCCCTACTTTTGAAGTCTTGCAGAATCGTACTTAAACAAGAAACCAAAGATCAACAAAGGGCAGCAGTGAAATAAATATCATATAGGTGTACGGTATTGACATTGCTCTAACAATATCTTTGTCAAAGATAACACAGTGGTAAGTAAATATGTGATCTTTACCCCAGACGTATTTGCACACAGTGATTGAGGCTTTTCTCTAGCATTATCGTGAAAGAAATTAGGCAGAACAAGCTGAAAACCTTTACTATCGTTCATGAATGCGTATTTTTCAATGCTTTCACTGATATATGTTCGTCTTATCATTTGGCGTTATATATTAATTTAGGCACTGTAGACATATATTCTGTGATATTCAAGTTGTGTATGAAAGTTGGTGCCACATTGTTCTTTTGACATACGTTTAATGGCAAAAATGATGTGTTGGGTTATTTGACCTGTGAAATTTTACCCCTATGACTCCATACGTCACTCAGGCTCTACAAACCATGCCCAGTCACATATTTATGAAGTTTGAAGTCCATCGGCTTTTTGTTTAAGGAGTAGATTGCGAAACGCTTTTCTTACACATTTGACCTTTGATCATGTGACCTTTGGCGTTTCACATGAATTAGTGCACCAACCACCCTTGAGGTAATGAACTGAAACTTGGTGGTTGGTCTGAGTTCATTGGGGGTACCACAGATTGACATAATGATATGTGGCGGACTTACCTGCTGATCAATAGAAATGTGTGTGTGTGTGTGACCGCGTGTTCTTGTTTTACATTGATAATTATATTTTCTTCCTAGTTTCTATTAGATTTGTTGTAACTTTCAACGACAGACAGTACATTTTTGACTTCTGATAAGTCAAGAATTTTATGCGAGATAGTTTACCCAGGCTTAATTTGTAGGAGATAAAGAAATTTTACGGGAGATAATTTACCCATGCATACAAACAGTCTATCATATAAGCAAACGTGTTTTCCCGATACTGTCTCCCATTCCACCTTGCTAAGGAAACATAGCAAGGTGCTGCCAAAAAGTTAAGATTGTTGGGGGAAGAGAGTAGCAATTGTCAGCAAAACGATCAATTTTTCAATCATATGCAGACAATTTGTAGCAAAATGACAGATCGCTTGAACCTAATATGTGAGGAATTCAACATATCCTGGAAAATTATTTTCCATCAAAGCGTCATAAATTTAAGAATTTTCAGCAAACTGATACATTGATCAATAAATATATGAAAAAAATGAGGAATTACGCTGAAAAATTCATCATTGGGAACAAAGTGAAGATTATTTTTCTCCTATGATTGTGAACGTAATACGACAAAGAAACACTATCGAGTCATTTTAACATGTCTGAATACTAAAACGGTTCATTTGGAACTTGCAATAGACATTCATGGCATTTATTCAAAGACTACTTACATTTAGTGGGGAATATGTTTCGCAATAGTCATCGAAATAGTTTGCTGGCTGCAAGTCGATTATATTTAGAATATTATGCGTTATCCACTTCAGTTACTTATCAGTTCATGTAAATGTTTACTCACGACGCACTACGTACACAAGACCAACGTATTGTTGTAAACTGTTGGTACAGGCATAGAAATAATACAAAGTGGGTGGGCCTCTTTTAGTAGACTTACCGGTATCGAGTTATGCGTATTCGAAGTGTAACAATCTCTCTCTTACGATTTAGTATCCGCGAAATTCCATATGTTTAATGTTTCTTTCGCCGTGTATGGCAACCACAAGGATACATCAATTCCCGGAAATTTTTCGTTGTAAGTGTTAAATGCTTCTGGGCTAAATAAGCATTAGTTTTAATCGGGACATGGCAATGTTTTCAACATTTAATGTGAGCTATCAGCACCATAAACTATATGGACGTTTGAGATTTGCATTCAAATTAGTGTTAAAAATTTGTTGTAATGTGTTCTTAAATCACAGTTGTGCAGTGAGCGGACAGGACGGTAAAATGTTGTTATTTTCCTAACCGAACAATTGATTTCAATTTTATGCACAGGATTATTCACACTTGAATAGTGCTTCGCAATCATGTTTGTGACTGCAATGGAGGGACCTCTTTTAGTGGACTTACCCGTATCGAATTTTACGTATTCGAAGTGTCAAATCTCTCTTATATTGATTTAGTATTCTCAAAATAAGACATGTTTAATGTTTCTTTCGCTGTGTATTGCAACCACACATATAGGATACATCAATGTCCGGTAATGTTTCGTCAATTAAGTCTAATTTAAATGCTAAACAGGGACTAAATGTCACAATTATGGGTTGCTTATTCACATGACGCATCCCAAGTGAATGTTTGTAACATATATATATATATATATTAATTTAAATATATATATATATAGCGACTTATTTCGATGTCCCTTGTTACAAACATTCCACTAGGATTAAGTTGCTTAGTTACAAAACACCGGATGACAGTAGTGTATCATTCGTTGAACAATGTCAAAATAAAAAAACATGTAATATTGCTGCTGACGATGGTAACGCAATCTTGACATGTGTTGTCAATAACACCCGTCCTGCAGCAGAAATCTCATGGAAAGTACTTCACCAACATGTGACGATCATTGACACATCAGCTTCCTCGTCATGTATCTTCGATGTGTGCAATTCATCTGTGACTATCCGAGTTAAAGTTACCAGCTATAGCGGCCAAATCGAGTATCCGCAATGTCTAATGTGTCTTGTTACTCTCCCGGGATCTGGCTTTAGTGACGTGTCGTCTGCTACATTACAACTGAATGGTAAGATGATCTTACTGAGTGACAGTAGATTAAAAGGAAGATTTAACTTGGTGCTGGTCTTCCTAGTATTTCTATCTGTACATGCTAATGATTGTATATCCTTAAGAAAGTTTCCCTACTTCCTTAAAGTGATATTCCCATGGCAGACAATATGCGGCTTACACTAAAGGGTAAATATTCAACACTATTAGTTAGAACCCCCATCTCAGTTACTTGTCCCTAACTCTAAATATGGTTTCTTGAATGTAACCTATTTTGACTGGCTAAACCTCCAACTCTAGGAAGTGGACCACAGTGCAGTAGGTGATATGTGACGTCATCAGAACATTTGGTTTTTAAAGCTTTACTAAAGGTTACTATACTATATTCTTATTCTTTAATCCTTGAAACATGATACATTTAGATTGCTCGCTTAGCTGGCAACGTTCCCTGTAGGGTTTCATTCAAATGCAGCTTTGTAGAAATAATATTTTCCTCTGTGGATAAATGGTTGACATAGTGACCTACATTATTTTGCGCCCGATAACTGATGTGAAAACTAAGCCTTTTTTATGATAAAATTAACAATGAAAATTGGGATGAAATCTTAAACCATAATGATGTTGACTCTGTATATTCTTCATTTTTCGAGAATTTTCCTCAACCCACTATACTTTCCGTTGGAACGTCACTACCCTGGTAAAAGCAAGTTTTAGTGCACCAGTGTCATTTCTAATTATTGTCGTTCCAAGCAAAAATTGTACAAAATTTACGTTAAGCATCCAAATGACAACAACCGCCGCGATTACGTTAGATTTCGTAATAGACTAAATACTGTTATTAGAACGGCTAAAAGACTTCATTTTTTCGCTTTTAGGCGACTTTAATCATACCAAACGTTAATTCATTTATAAAAGGAATTTAACCAATCCACCAACCATTTTCCTTAGAAGATGCACTATAATTATATCAAATATGACGATCCCACTGATATTTGCACCATACTTAATAATTATTTCATCAATATCGGACCGTCTCTATAGATGATCGACTACAAGGTAGCTATCACTCCTTTAACGATTTTCTTCATACTGCAAATCCTGCCATTTTATTCCTTATCCCAACCGACGAGGAAGAAATTAGGAAGTGTATCTGTAACCTCAAAACTTCAAGTTGTGGCTTTGACGAAATAAATGTTACTGCTACGTTTGTTTATCAATATGAACATAATATGCTCCGTCATTATTTCAACAACTACTTCATCGAACTCAATTTAGTTTATCATTCACGATCCAAAGATACCCTTCTCTGTCGTTCTTTTTTGTTGTCTCAAAACAGCCAACGTTTTTATAAATACATTGGTCCTAAAATATGGAATTCCATGCCGCATTACATTAAAAAATAAAACAAATCTTACGGTATCTAGTCTTAAAGTCATTAATAGCGTTTTATAAAGACAAACTGCTATGAGGGTGTGGTTCACAAACAGCCGTAGTCATATGTTTAGAAGTATTGCACCCTTCACGAACTTTAATGTTGTAAAATATCAGTGTTCTGCATAAGTTTGATAGAAACTGTAATAGGCCCAGCCTTTGAAATGTTTGGTGACTCGTCGGACGGATCGATTGTTCTATGTTAGTTTCAGATATTTTATTACAAATGCGGTAAGTGTTTGTTTTCTCAAGACATGGCTCTGACATTGAATAATTCATTTATTTCCAGGGACAGATATTGTGAATCCTTCATCGGAGTCATTCACGTCACCTGTACCTTCACAGTCACCGTCAACATCACCAAAAGAAGCTAATAGAAAGTGCGGTAGTTATTGGATCGTTATCAGCCTCCTGATCATCCGCTTTATCCTAATAGCCGATACTTAGCGGAGCCAGGCATGTAAGAGGAAAGAAGGCGGGAGTAAGGTACAGTAAAACTGCACAATCAGCAGTGGCGTAACCAGACTTTTCATCAGGTGGGGGGCTCAGGGGGGGGGCAAAGAGTTCGAGTAGGGGAGGGCAAATTGTCACGCGACCAGTTCGGTCATTTGAGGTACTTTTGCAATATGCCCCGTTCCCAAACACTTGAATTCATGGTATCGGTATATACTGTTATCTTTCTCTACCAAAATTGAACAGTTTATTCCAGAGTTCCGTCCTCTAAATTGTTTAAGGGATAGTCCTTCAACTTAAAATATGAACTGGATATATTGCAGCGAAAGTCGAGTAGCCCGGATTTCATGTTAGGGCGTGGGGCGGATTCAATTGATTGACCTGTCAAGGAATACGCTGCGCGCTATCTGAGTTGGGGTCCAGGGGCCCGCTATAGAGCCCCTATACGATATGGTAGACCTTAGAGGCTTCAGAGCTTTCAAATTTGATTCAATCGGCGGAGACTTTAGCCATTTAAAATTGTACTCAAATGTTCCAAAATTTTCAAGTAGGTTATATGTCACTCATAATATAGCATAATAGGAAGTAGGAAACCAACATGTGTCGATCGATCATTCTATCAAGTGTTTTTTTTTCTCAGGACATGGCTCTGACATTGAATAATTTGTTTATTTCCAGGGACAGATAATGGGAATCCTTCATCGGATAATGGGAATCCCTCATCGGATAATGGGAATCCTTTATCGGATAATAGGAATCCTTTAACGGAGTCATCCACGTTTACTGCACCTTCACAGTCACCGTCAACAACACCAAATGAGTAAATAGAGAGTGGATAACTGGATCGTTATTAGCCTCTTTACCATCAGCGTTATCTTCAACTTTATCCTATTCGGTTTGGTAGCCAAATTTTTCGAAGTGAGGTATAGTGCAGTACAGTAGAATACAGCAAAATGCTGTAACGTAAATGATCTTTATACTCCTCCGTAGGAGGGTGTGCACTTAGCTACATAGCCAGCCATGTCATGAATATTCATAGTCTATTGGAATGTAATTTTGGAGGGTCAAATGTTAATTGATGTGTTTTATAGTCTAATTAAGAGAGTTATGGTTTTAGTAAATCGGTATTATCAGTGAATTTAATGTCTACGACATATCTGCATATGTTTGGGGGGGGGGGAATAATATTGTTGTTGTTAAATAAATAGTTAAAGGGATTGTACCTCACATGTTGTATTGTTCTATTGCTCATTATATGAACCAGAGCTACATGATCTAAAAAAAGCAATCCTTTAAAGACTTGCAATTACATACACTTAATTCCAGCCCCGATGCAAGGGGACTGGGGTTTGAAGCGGATCAGTCGTTCAGTAGTTTGGTTTTCGTGCCCAGGTTCTTTTCTGGGCGAAATTTTCTTAAAAAGTATTCCTGTCCTTCGCTTCTCGGCCTTTTGGCTAAGATCATGTGTAGTATCTGTTTTTTCAGGGAAGGGTGATACACACCTGACGATGATCACACAATCACAGTCCCGATGCAAGGGGACTGGGGTTAGAAGCGGATCCGTCGTTCAGTAGTTTGGTTTTCGTGCCCAGGTTCTTTCCTGGGCGACTTTTTCTTAAAAAAGTATTCCTGTGCGGAGAGCCTTCCTAATTGTGCTTATAACCTGACCTGGTCTCTAGTTCTACGGGTAGTTGTTATACAGGCTAGCAACGATTTTTAAGTACAGATCTTCTTACAGTAATCCTGGCCGTGCTAAGGAGCCCTCGGAACGCAACACTGCGGAATCAGCGGTGGCGAAACCATACTTTTTCATCGGGGAGGGTGGCTGAGGGGAAAAAGTTCGAGTGGGCGGGGGTGGGGTAACGCCGGTGTGACAGTACAGAGTGTCCCCCTGTAAAGAGGGTCCGCGGGGACACTTTGTACCAGCACATTTAGTCCGGTCGGACATTATCTGCTGAAAATTCTGTCCCCACCTCACAGCGTACCAGCTGGTACAGAATGTCCGCAAATACCTCATAGCATATTTTGTCCCGCATACAATTTAGGCATTTCGACATTTAAAGGGCAATTAAGTTCATTATATCAATAATTAGGGCAGATGCACACATAGTTAAATGTTACAGGAAATAAATGAGACGTTGTGCGTTGCTGCAAAACAAAAAATAGAAGGGGTAAAAAAAGAAGAAAAAGAAACAAGTCTTCCATCTGTAGAAGATGTTAATGTTTTTGTTGTGATTGCTGCTATTTTATATTGCATGTTGTATTCGGCCACTAAATTGCGTTCATAGTCATCTCTACAGAGGGAGAGATCGCATAAACCTAACTTCCTCCCCAACGGAGGGCAGTTACGGGATAGGGCAGGCAACAGCTACAACAAAAAATGATAATTGCAGAGGTAAAAGAATACGAACTTAAAGGAGTTAACAGTTTCATTGTAGCCGTATTTCCCCAACACTCAGTGGGTAAGATTTGGCAATTATGGTAACTGTACTTCATCGGTCTACGAGAATTGCCTAGCCAATATGAAATTTCCTTCATGCATAAAGCTCATAATTGGACGGGAACCGAAGGATTTTTGAAGTTACATCTTAAACGAAATTGGCAAAGCTGTATACAACACTCAGGCCCATACACATAATTTTGAGTGCAAGGATGGGGGAGGGGGAGGAGTTGGGATGGTAAGTTATCGATTTGTGTCCTTGGAAAGGGTCCTCTTAAGTCCGTACCTATCTGTGATGTGTTCCAAAATATTTTTGTTGCTAATAACAACCATGAAGTAGCTGGAAGATACTTCTCTGACCTTGAAAATATCATCACTGCCTCAACCCTCTCCGTACGGGCCTGACACCTATTTATTGACTTTCATTACTACTTATTGTTTCCTTTTTTACACTTCCTTATTTTTGTCACTTAATCGTTGAGTCAGGGTGGTCTCCCTCTCAACAAGGTGGAGGGCCTTCCCCCCACCCCTGCCCCTAAGTCCCGTTGTGATGGCCATGCATGAAGCAAATTTTCATTTGTATAGACAAATGGCATTCCAGGAAAATCCAGTGATAAAAGGTTCGTTGTTTCTTATTATGAATGTTTCTTATTGGACAAAAGTAGTTCAAATTAGAAAAGATATTTTAGAACGATATCCTCTTCAAAAGAGCTGCAAACATACAGGAAACAAAACAAAGCCAAACAAGGGAAAGAATAAAGCAAATAGGACAGAGCAGGATGCAATATGCTAGATTTTTTGTCTCATCATGTTTCTCACACTTTAAATATGTCATTTTTGTAGAGAAAAGTTTGTTCAAAGAAAGTGAATATAGTAAAAATCAAAACATGAAATTGGATGATAGTCATGCACAAACACAATATTCTGAATCTATATCAGACTGGGCAAAGAGTGAAAAATGAATATACATGGGATCAGGGAGCCGGGGGGGGGGGCACTGTCTGTACATGCTATTTTAAAATGTCATCCCATATATTTTTGTAGCACGGTTAACAATAAACAATCTCAATCAATAGTATTGATAACATACTAACACATCATATATATTTAAGTGATATGGCCGGTGTGTATCGGTTTATAGCATAACGAGTGGTGGTTGTGGAATGAGAAAATGTCCCTCTGATGTTGTGTGCCCACCCCCCACTTCCTACCCCCTGCATGGGGAAATTTAACTGGAATGATGACTCTCCCTTTGTAGCTCTGATGCAACTAAAGATAATCCATGCTTTCTAGAGCATCCTTCAAGCAGGGAGGTATTGCTTAATTAGAATGATATACTACTGTCACTCTTCTTCAAACAATATGTACTTGAAACTCTCATAATCCGGATGAAGTACATCCTCCTTGGAGTTTGTAAAGACCTCAATAAAACCATGCAGAAGTTTCCCTATTAGAATTCCCCCCTTGAACTGCTTTCCACAAACAGTAGGATTACTTATATAATGCTTTAATGTGTAACTTGATACCGTCAATAGTTTAATCTTGATTGTAAATTACAAATAAAATAGCTGATTCTCATGTATCCAACGGGTTTTTCGTTAAGACTTACACAGAACTCCATAACAGCAAAAGTTACAACAGGAAGCCGAATATGGTCGGTTATATGTTTTACTATGAGAACTTATCTTGAACACAATTTCCAGAACTAAGAAACACGCCTTCTTATTTGTTATTTAATGAAGTAATGAAGTGATAAAGAATTTCGAGCGTCACATCCCTTCAACTTGAACTGCAAATATATAGATTTCCACCGAACGACTGGCAGTGAAAGGTCAATGGCCTGTCTTTGCTTAATCGTGTAGCAGCCGACGAAATTTTCTCTGATGATATGTTAGAGTGAAAGACAAGATTATTGTCGGTAACAAGTTAACTGCTACGAAAATCGTCTAGACATGTATTCTGTTAACTTCATACATACTCCCTCCATTGGTGGTCAGAGATGAGATATCAGTACAACCAAATCTGTGCAAAACAATAGTTGAAAGCAATATGATGAGTAGCGAATGCCACACTGTAAGTCATATATAAAATAAATTATCATCTTGAGAGGTTTATGTGGAAGCTCCACTACAAAGGTGATAAACATTCACCATATTGGTTAAGTGTAGACTGTATAGTGTACAACTGAACTATGCTTAGGCATTGAGTTAATTGGATGATCTTTTATTGTGACACCTACATGTTTATGGGATTACTGGCTCCATTTTTTTTTATTGGAGATTGTATGTCATTATTTTGGCGCTATATTGTACAGTTCACTACCAAACCTGAAAAGGTTTAACCACATGAGCCAATACAACATTTGTGACATATTAATTAATTTAATATCAGACATTTATCAAATTAGAGTAAGCTAGGATACAACAGAAGTTTGATGCCTTTTGGTGCTCTATTGATGTATGTGTGCATGTTATGACTGTTTAATGCCGATCAAGCATTAATTGTCCTGAATCAGGATCCACGGGGGTTCAAAACACCCTCTGTATGACCCAAATGCAAAAACAAATTATGCTAGCTAAACATTATTATAGTAAAATGTACTGTTATACATCATTTTGCATCAAGAGACCTAAACATTGCCTTATTTTGCCAAAGAAATGGGGTTTCAGGAAATATCCCCCACCACACACACAAACACATTTAGCAATTTTCCACAACGGACCTAACAGAGAAATGGTATCAAAACTCAGTTGATAAATTATCTCTCTTATCGTGTCGAAGTTCCTGTCAAAAAAGCCAAGTAGTAATAAGTTCACACTTTATAAACAGAAAAGTTCCATGTGGTTACAATATCAGACTGTCCAAAACCTTTTTGAAAAACAACACACAATAGGTGTTGTCTAGCTGTGGACTGTGGTCTTAATTATTTACTCATCATTTGTTTGAACAAATAAACTGTGTCTGCTGCAGTGAAACATGTCCAGCCAAAATCACTTGTTGGGGATGTGCTATATGCTACTTAAGAACCAGAGGTGGAACCTTTGCAAGTAAATATAGGAACAAAAACTACGTACATATAAACTTGTTAATGGGGACTTAACCTGCAAAGACTAACAGTACACTTTCTCGGTTCTCACCTACCTTCATGACCTTTCTGTATGCTTAATACCTAATTGGAAATAGTTATACTCAAACACAGCATTCTGCCATGGCATACACTACGAGTTATGTGCATGGTACAAATAACAGATATGATGCCATTCATATTGGAACTAACTACAGAAAATTATTCACTTTTTAAGACATGCTTACCTCATCATCACATCAGTAATGAAATTAGAAGTTGAGGCTGCAGTCTTGTCAGGCACTGCCTTAGTCTCAGGCCACTTTGAATAGAAGTCAGACAGTGTTATTATGTACAGTCGCTTGGCAGCTGTCACTGGTAGAGGAACAATAAGATCTACACCAACTTGTCGAGAAAGAAGACAGCATTTAGGTGCTAATTGCAAAAACTTTTACAAGTTGCAGGCTTTGCCTTGAATGTTGTTATATTCCAATGCTTCATTCTGTACACAGATCTAGATAAAAACAGGGATATCTGATCAAAACAGGGTGTTGGTGGATTTAGGCCAATTATTTTTACCTTGCAAACATGAAAATGTAACTTACACCATACTGTACCATGTATTTATAACCGCTTCAACCACTAAACCAGGAAAATGGTACGCCACGTTTTGCAACTTACAATTACATGCCTATATTGATGGTTGCTCTGCAGTTAGGCCAGAGTGTGGCTTTAAGGTATGCTGAATTGGCCCTAAATATGCCAAATTTTCACTATGGACAACTTTTTTAAGTATGTTTATTTCCCTGGAGGAAATTTACCTCACTGGGACATTGAATCATCTCGTGTCGCATCATTTAGAATGTCTGAGCACAATTTAAAGGGTTATTACCCCCAGGAAAGTACTTTTTTTGAAAACTTCTAGCAATTAAAGTGGCCAAAATTTAGGGCCAATACAGACTACCTTTAAACTTGTAAATGTTTAATTTGTCCAGAAAGAGTGACGTTAACTAAACTAGACCTTCACTGCATACTGCTGACATCCTGTACAATTAAAACAGATTGAGAATTTACCTGTTTCCATGATCCAGTTACAGGAATGCTATGGAGACGTGTTCGTAGGTCTACATGACAATGACGCTTTGACATCCTGTTAAACATACCTTGTTACATCAACGTTGATAGTTTTCCAATAGAATCTAGACATATTCTGTTGTCTGGTTTATCTATGCCAAGATGAAACCCTTCAAAGAGATAAGAAAACTCATGATCAAGGAGATATCATGTTTTTTGCCCCCCCCCCCAAAAAAAACAAAAAAATTAAAAAACATACACAAATATATGGGATGCAGAATTGGTAGTTCTAGCTGAAGTGCCTTAAAATTGAATTACAACTCTATATCAGTGTTTGAAATGGAATATTCCCATTATTGTACATATTGCATGGACACTATTGGGGTCCATAGATATTTAAGAAGTTTTATTCTGCAGTGAGGTTTGGCATGTAGAGAATATGCCACTTCTAATAAAGTACTATCAGGCCTTCAATATCTGTTCTTACCAACCAAAATTAATGAACGTGAATTTGCTACGTACAGTATTAGTGCCACTTTCCTCTAGAAGTAGGCTAGGCTATATGCTATAGTCCATTAATTGCATTTTATAGTGTCCCATGCATGCAAACCAGACTATCTCTGTAAACTTTAGTGATCTGTTGTTATCTTTTATGATAGGCAGGGCGATAAAGGTGGAAATTTTTAATATTTTTTCACAAAAATTTGTCATGACAATTGGGTAAACAAAACGAAAAGAACTAGGCCCTAAAAAATTTGTTCATGCACTTACCACTTTGCTCAAGCATACAACTGATTATAATGTTGCATAAGATATTGCTTGCCTTTTGCGAATGAGTTTTTACAACTAACCAAACGTGGTAAAAGAATATCATGATTTGTGCACCAATCAGTCCTAGAGGCCTGGTTATAGTTTAACTGTGGAATGGCCGTTCGCCAAAGGCATATTGGGTATCCTATACTGTAAATTACGGACATTTCCTTATAGATGTCACTACACGCAAAAAAATGGAGTGTTGAATTTTAACACTTTCCAGGTGTAACCGTTCACCCTACACCTGAAGGGTTACTCTGACCCTGAGTAGGGTTACATAATTTATGTAGCGTGGATTTTTTAACACCTGCAGAAGTGTACTTTCAGTTCGAGTATTCTGATTGGTCAAACCTCCCGTCAGCTGGATTCTTAGTGTAAGTACCACCGTACCGTGAACATCCATTTACCGTACCTAGCAATACTTGTACCAGTTTGTCGACCTTTATCGTTACTAAATGTACTATAGTAACCACAGCCATATATACGTTCAAGCCACAAAACGTTACGTACTGACTGTGCGATAACGAGCTACAATGGCATGAAAATGACGTTATAGGAGACTGGGGCCTGGAAGAATTGATTGAAAAATTCGAAGGTATGTTTTGATATTATGTAAGTGTACGTGACAAGAACGAGATATGCTTAGAGACCCACGACTAAGCTGGGTAGACGAATACATTTGAATCGCTTGCGTTACGTAGACCTAACGTTAAAGTCATACTATAAGTTAATATAATAGGCTAGCTGCTGTTTGTCATAGTCAACTCATAATTGTCAACGAATCAGTGTAGCCTACATACAAGTAAACAGTAAACGGAATTGCCTTCGGACGGACGGAGGACTTTGGTCTAGGCCTTTATTGTAATCTAGTGCATTCTATTCCTTTTTGTGCGTTAACCGTAACTTCGTATACCCTGCGAGTCACTTTTTTAAGTAGTACTACTACTAGGCCTAGTACTAGTAGGGTATACTTAGGCTATTTCAAGACAATGCATTTTAAATAGCATCGGGCATGGGCCTATAGTTACGCTGGTACTATGTTCAATAAGGGATAAACATATATTCATGTAATGCAATATATAATTACCACTAATTGCCATTTTAGCTTGTAAGTTGTAGCAAGTAGGCCGAAGCTGATGTGGATTGGTGATACTTTTAGACCTAGGCCCAACTATAATTTAGCTATCTTATGGAAGTGATCTAGCTGTTATAATTCATATCAATCTACACAATTGCAGTGGGAGTGAGCATTGTTTTAAGCATTGTTAACATGATGCATTGGTTATAAAAGTTGCCTTCCTTGTCTGATGAAAGTTTAATGCAAGTTCCTGTTTTGACAAGTAATCACTATAGGCCATCTGGCTTTCTAGATTCAAACGTACTTGAAGAAGTTAGAATCACAACTGATTAAATTGTGGGCATTTTTTTTAGGAATGTTCATGTTTTGTGAGGGGTACTTGTAAAAAACTGCTTATGCTCCAAGAAGGTTTTAACACAACTTCATTATGATGGGAATTTTCTTTTCTTTTCTTTGTTGTTACTTAGGAAGCATCAACTTGGAATTCTATTTGAAAAAGATTTCAGAAAGACCTCAGCAATATGTGTTACTTCTTGGAGGAAACAAAATACACCCCAAGCAGTCATTTGTGATCATCCAGAGACATGCCCTACCCCAGAGGACATTTATGAAGCCATTGATGTTTGCTTCAAATTATTCTACCTGTTAAATCTGAATTATACCAAATTGCAAGTCTCGGTGCCTGGGAATTTTTCCAAAAAGTTGTCTACAAGTTGCCTGGTGGTGTGAAACGCAACCAGATTCGAGATTTTTATGCTCACCGTGCCGACAAAAAAGACAAAGTTACTGCAGTTTAGCAGTTGTCATAGACAGAACTCCATGTTTCCTCATCTTACGGATCAGAATGTATGTAAAGTTGTTGCTTATTTGGAATTTTCTTTGGGAAGAGTTTTTTCTTTGTGTTTAATTTGGAATACCAAAGGCACGAGCCAACAACAAAGACAAAGTAACTGCAGTGTAGCAGTCATCATAGACAGTACTCCACGTTTTCTCATCCCACGGATCAGCATATATCTAAAGTTGTTGCTTATTTGAAATTGACTTTGGGAAGAGTTGTTTCTTGCGTTTAATCTGGAATACCAAAAGGCATTTGCCAACAACAAAGACATAGTCACTGTAGTGTAGCAGTCATCATACACAGCACTCCATGTTTTCTCATCCCATGGATCAGAATTTTTCTAAAGTTGTTGCTTATTTGAAATTGACTTTGGGAAGAGTTGTTTCTTTGTCTTTAATCTAGAAAAAAAGGCATGTGCAAAAAAATAAAGACCAAGTAACTGCACTGTAGCATTTGAAAATGTTGGCACTTTTAAGTTGACTTAATTCCACAAGACAATACTTTTATAGCCTAAATTGTTCGTTTTACATTTAATGGGATATAATAAATGGACCTCTGGAATAGGAAGGTAGTAGGGTGTTTAATTGCTGAAAATCCCACATTCTGAATTGTTTGTGTTGTCATTGCTTTTTGCTCTCTCTTAAATGTAACTTTCTGCTGTGAGCGATTCAAACATGCATCCATATTGTTTACCTAATTACTAGGTAATAATTTACCTAAAACCTGTAAAAAATATTTACTAAACGGGTGCGATGTAAACTTTTCTGGCAAAATTTTACATAACAGTATTGTATTTGCGTTACATAATAAACATGTAAAACTTTACAAACCAGCAGTTAAATATACATCCAGAAGTATAAACGAGAGAGCACTATTGTGTGTTGAGAGTCCATTAAGTATCATCTTGACACAGATGACAAATGAACACTATATGGTGGTAATTCTACTCACTGAAGCAGAACTTTGACACCCAGAAGGCCAAAAAATGTGCACTAGAGTGTTAATTATACTCCCTGAAGTGCAATTTTGACACCCAGAACTGCTAACAAATGAACACTTTATGGTGTTAATTTTACTTCCTGAAGTGTCATGTTGACACCCAGAAGTTTTAACAAATGAACACTTTATTGTGTTAATTTTACTCCCTGTAGTGTACCTTCAACACCAGGAAGTGTTATTTTGACACTTGTATGGGTGTTGTTAAGGCAACACTCGCAAAGTGTTATATTATGTTACACTTTTGAAGTGTTAATTTAACCCGGTGGGTGTTGTCCCTAATCCAAACAGGGTGGGGTGTTAAATTCAACACTTTACGATTCAAATTTAACACTTCATTTTTTTGAGTGTAGTCAGTATGAGCTGCCTCGATTTGGGCGAGTTGAGAAGCCCTAGATAGCAAACTTTCCTTCAATTTCGGTAAGCAGGAGTTCCATTTTCAGCCAGTCTGAAAGACTGATTTTGTCTCCGTAAGATCCTTCTCTGTTGTATTCTTGTAAACCCACTTGGATAGCTCTCATCTCTTAGAATATCGGCTTTTCCATATTTAGTTGTCGCACGAATTTACTGCTAAATATGCGGAAGCCGAAATGCGACAATTTGCTAATAATACTGTAACGCTAACTCAGTCTAAGATTCTGGAGCGTCCAAATATTCCCTGCTGAGGACTGGTGGTGGTATGGAAACAAATGCGGCTTGGATGTTTGTATGTTAGTAACGACGAGCCTTAAATCTCGCTATTACATGCAAAAGATATAACACATAGACAAACGAGTAAAGAACAAGCGCTGTGTAGATTTCGCAATCTATTACTATAACCAGCCACGGTACAAACAATACATCGGCACGAAGCCCTCAATAATAGGTAGAAAAACATGCACTTAACGATAATGGTCACAAACGAGGTCTCAATACCGAAGTAGAGTCCTATAACGATACGTACAAAAGTGTATAAAAGACGAATACAAGACAGATACAAGTACGACCACAATGGTCGGAGCCAGGGCTACTACCGAACCAAACGATTCAGATCGGGAGCGAAGACTGGTCACAAGTCTTGAGGTCTGCTTCAGCTGAGCTGGTGAGCAGACATCACGTGACCTGTAATTATTACGTAATGTAGCCTACGACAAATAGAGGGCGACATATATGATGACCAACGGCATCACACTATCGCCTTCTCAGTCCTTAACTTGTCCCCAAGTTATGAAAACAATATAGTAAAGGATCGCTAATTAGATACAAATCTAAAATCATAAACATACTAATACAAAAAGAAATCCAAATACATGAATACGTATAAAAGCAAAGTATAAATAATAGTGCCTGCCATGCACGAGAGCCTATACACACAATAACATTTGATAATAACTCTTAATATGGGTTCAGAACTAACTTTTGAGATAAAAACGTATCACATGTCAATCTGTACCGACTAAAAAAATATGTCCTAGCTCGACTGCGAAAGAAGAAAGTTACGCAATACGAGAGTAATAGAAGAGTAATATGACCTTACATGCACGTGCTCATACCCTAAAGGAATAACGCGGCTCGCGCGAAAGTGCAATTTGGATTCATGTAAGGTCACATTCCAGATACAAGTAATAAAAGTAAAAACAACTTACGGTGCCGTACATAGATATAAATACATGAAAACAATCCAAGTGAATCAAAACATAACACTATTGATGTAACACAGAGATCCAAACCACAAAATAAATTGATAGGAAGTTCGCATCAAAATATGAAATGCCCACAAGATTTCCAAAGTAAAAAGATATCATAACGAAACCGGATGTCCGCATCAAAAGGTAAAATGTCCATAATATTTCCACAGTAAAAATATATAATAAGGAAACACGTTATTTAACACAAAAGTCCTGATCGAGGGCATCTCTATGGATTAACGGTAAGTCAACAGTTCCCTGATCTGTGGGGGCAATTCGAATCCCTCCTTCTCCGTGGTAAGGACTGTACCATCTGGGTATTGGACCGTATGTCTTTTCTTCCTGTAAATAACTCCAAGACCAAGGTTTTTTACTTCCGCGTTGATGATGAGTGGAATCCTTGAAGTAACCATCAGGTTCCGCAGACGGGTCAGTTCTTTATCATCCAGAGTTGAATCCGACGATGCTGTTGAATGGGTTGATGTTGAAGTGGTTGGGGAAGGTGTGGAGCTATCCTCTATGGGTGATGTCAGGGGGGTTGTCGCTCGTCTATCACTGGGTCCAAACGAAAGGTCGATAGGTCTGCAGTCTACCGTTGAGGCGGGGGCGTTCTCACACGACTGGTCGCTCGCTTCGATGAGGGCAGCTAACGGATCGAAGGGTGACGGAGGTAGATCCTCGGTGCCAAAAGCCAAAGAAATATCATTTAGCCACTCATTGTTATTCGGTGTCACAGCAGGACTCGACTTTGAATTTGCAATCTGTGGTCCAGTTGATTGTGGCACAATAGGAGCTACCGGTCCTGGCCTCCTTAAACCAAAACGCCTACCTCGCCTACCCCTAAATTCACAGTTTGTGTGATGACTGCGAAGCTGCTTCCATGAAAAAAATAATCGCCCGCACGAAAAACAATCTACTTGTGGTCTACCAATACCACGCCCGAATGGAAGGTTTGCGGACATTGCTCTATCTTTACAATAAAAACAATAAAGCAGTAAAAATGAAAATATGTAGCCTATGCTCTGACAACACCGGTTCTGGAAGCAGAGTGAGCGTCAGTGGAGAATCAGAGCTTCACCCACTAATGGAGCGAACGTTTACCAGTCCCGGGTCAAAACTAAATATAACCCTACTTGTTGCTTACGTAACGCTTACGTAACTACGAGGCCTCACCAACGCTGTTGGTCTCAACACTCTCTCCAGATGCTAAGCACAATTTAAGACGATCGTGGTGAACGACCTTCGGCCTCGATTGTTCCGACTGTTTTATACGAGAAATTACATCGGATAACTTATTAACTATTAAATATGGGCCTTCCCAGTATCTTTGCAACTTAGGAGACAGTCCCTTTTCTTACTGGGGTCATACAGCCAAACTTTATCACCGACGTTATAATTTTTGGCATTGCTAAGCCTATCATAGGACTTCTTCTGCCTTTCAACTGACGCATTTGTTTCGATTTTAGCCATTTCATGAACTGTCCAAAGTTTTTCTTCCAATTTACTAACATAGCTAATACTTGAACTAATTTCAACATGGGGAGGGGGTACCAGGAGATCAATTGGGAGATTCATCTCCCTTCCTAACATCATTACACTGGGTGTCCCTCCCGTGGTCTCGTGAACAGAGGAGCGGTACGCCATGGTAACATGGGGCAACCATTCATCCCAATCACGTTGGTTTTCCGAAACAACGGCCGATAACATCGCCTCTAAGGTTCTGTTAAAACGCTCCACCATGCCATCAGATTGGAGGTGAAAGGCTGTAGTACGAGTTTTATCAATACCAAGGAGCTGTGCTAATTCTTTAAACAAATTTGACTCGAAATTTCGGCCCTGGTCAGTATGCAACTGTAGGGGAACACCGAACCTCAACACAAACTGTTCTACAAAGACTCTGGCCACAGTAACTGCCTCCTGGTTTGGGATCGCATAAGCCTCGGTCCACTTAGTAAAGTAGTCCGCTACACACAAAATATATCTATTTCCCGTGTCGGTAACTGGTAAGGGTCCCAATATATCCATGGCCACTCTTTCCATGGGGGCTCCTACCACGTACTTTTGCATACGTGCTCTATGAGATTTAATTGGACCCTTCCTTGAAGAGCATTTTTCACATTGCCGACACCATCTCTCTATATCCTTATGATATCCAGCCCAGTAAAATCTAGATTGGACTCTCCTCATAGTTTTCTTAACACCTAGGTGACCAGCTCTGGCATTACTATGTAACAAAGACATTACCTCATTACGCATGCTTCTAGCCACCACTAATTTCCAGGAGATCTCATTCCCCGAGTCAGATTCCCATTTTCGATAAAGAATACCGTTTCTGAGACATAAGACCTTCAACATACCCCAGTAAGTTTTGAAAGTCTTGTTCTCAGCTGAAATCAGCGACCACTGCGGCTTTTCTTTGGAAATAACCATCCAGCCTATGATTCGACTGATGTCGTTATCACCCTGCTGCGCCTTCTTAATGTCTTCTACAGACCACTGGTCCACCCAAGCACCATCTAGCTCTAGCCTGGGAGCAACTATCTCTGGCACAACCTGTCCATTATCTTTTCCACTTTGAGTTGGACTTTCTACTGATGTAGCGGGTTCCATCCCCTTCTCAGCATCTGTCCTAATTTCGCCCAGCCTATCAGTTTGACTCCCACCCTGTTTAGTTTTACTACGGGTTACAACCGTATATACGTGGGTGTCAAGGGTACCCCCACTTTGACTGAGTTTTTGTCCAGTAAGATACCCCCCAGTATCTTCTACTGTACTTAATTCCGTTTCCTCTAAACGGAGGCAATACCTACAATCTACGCACGGGCGTCGGGAAAGCGCATCTGCATTCCCGTGTTTACTTCCTGGACGGTGCTGAATTTCGTAGTTATAAGTGCCCAGCATTTCAAGCCATCGCGCAATATGCCCCTCGGGTTGTTTAAAATTAAGTAACCACCTCAAAGCACCATGGTCAGTTCGCACAAGAAATTCAGCACCGTACAGATAATGGTGGAAGTGTTTAATTGATGCTACTATAGCAGGCGCGTATCCAGGATTTTCTAACCCGGGGGGCGCGAATTACTATCTAAGCGGAGCGCCACCATCGGTTGGCGCGCAGCGTACAAGAAAATTTCTGGTTTTGATACCCCCCCAGATCACCGGAAACGGCACTTCTCGGGCTTGAAATGACCAACCAGATGTACACTTTTGGCTGAGAACCAAGTATTTCCTAATAGTTTTTTTTTCCATCCATAACCTTTTTGAAGATTGTCAACCCGGCACACGTCATGTTCGACCTGATCGCATGTCCTGTGGGTCTTTGCTTTTGTAAGTGATTCTACGTCGCGGCCCACAATACCCGTCAGCCCCACTTTTCAAGGTTTTAAGCCCCAAATTTGTTCAGAATTTGAAAATTCACATTTCTCGTGAATAAACTCACTTCAAAACATACCCATAATGTTGTGCAAAATTTCATCTATGGACAACCAATATAGAAAAACTACCTTCGACCCCTAACAGACCGGTCAAAATTGCACGAGTAGAGGGAAGTGTGATGCAGAATGTTGGTCATAAATTTTCGAAAATTCAGACACAGTTAATTTATTGGTGTACAAATATTAAACCTGTTTTAACGGCTATTATAAAACTTGGTTGAAGGAAATGAAAAAATAGCAGATATTTCCGAAACCGAACACTACACACATAGGCGTAGGAGGCGCGGCGGCAGTGGCGGAGCTAGGGGTATTGGTCAGGAGGGGCGAGAATGGTCTGTAGGGGCGCTTTCGACACTATCTAAGCGGAGCGCCACCACTGGTTGGCGCGTAGCGCACAGACAAATTTTGAGTAAAGATACTCCCTAGATCGCCGGAAATGACCCTTTCAGGGCCTGGCTAATTTGCAGATAAACGAAGAATAGGGTGTCATCGCCAAATTACACCAACAAAATGTGACAAATGTCAATAAGTAGATGAGAGCGCAATAAAAAAGTCAATAATCTAGAATAAGTAAAAAGTGGTAAAGAGCTGAAAAGGCGCCAGCAGTCCATTTGAGTCCGTCAGGGGGGGCATCCGCCCCCTGACCATATGGACGCTCCACCACTGCGCGGCGGGGGTGCAGTCCCTAATTCGCCATTACTAATGTAAAAGAGAGTTTTGACATAATTGGACCTTCCTGCTTTTTATACATCTACATGAGACATGTCGTTGTTTACATTAGCATCCCGCGGTATACTGCGCAATTTTAAAGGACCGTACGGTACATGATGGCATGCGATGTAATAACCGATGCTTGCTTATATGATATTGACATGAACACGTTGAACTCGCGCTTCGCGCGCGCGAAAATTTTTGGTTATTTTTTTCAGGCAATTCGGACAGTTTTGAGGCTTTTCATCCTGGAACGCCATTTTCATGCTCACTGATATGATGTGATATCTGCTGTTTGCGTTACAAATTCGAACAGGCGCGTAGCGAGGAATTTGCCAAGGGAGGGGCGAAGCCTGTAGGTAAATTATCTAAGCGTAGCGCCACCATAGGTTGGCGCGAAGCGTACAAGAAAATTTGGGCCGAAAATGCCTCCCAGATCGTTGGAAATGGCACTACCCAGGACCATTTGTTAGCGCGAAGCGTACAAGCAAATTTTGTCCGAAAATGTCTCCCAGATCGCTGGAAATGACACTTCCCAGGCCTTGTAAGTTGCATCTAAGCACTTTCTATTTCGAAATTACTTAGCGATATCATTTAAAAAAATGCTGAATGGGGGGGGGGGCGGTCGCCCCCATCCCAAAATGCGTCATGTTCCCCGACGACACGGTCGAGTTCGAGACCAGCCACAGATGGTTTCATAGCACAATTCTACACACGCGTTATGCTAGACCATATATAGTATATATATAGATCATTAGTGAGAGAGGAAAATGGAAACGTCAAAATAATGGAGTTGTCGGTGTAAGGGGTAGGGTGAGGCACACTTTTACGAAATCATTGATCCGTCACTGGCTACCCTTCAGCGCTGTAATGATGTCACTGTTCCTCTTTCTCTTCCCGGTGTCTTCGCGTTTTCTTTTACTCCCTCCTTTTCTCCTTCTTCTCTCTTTCTTCTTTTTCTTTTCCCTTCCTTCCTCTCCTCCTCCTCTTTTTTTCCTTTTTTCTTCTCTTTTTTTTTCTCTCCTCTTTTTCTTACCCGGGGGGCGCGCGCCCCCAACGCCCCCCTGGATACGCACCTGTATAGCGTACAACTCTTTTCTTGTTACGCAATACCTTCGTTCAGCCTTACTAAACGATTTACTAAAATATGCGATTACTCTTTCTTCTCCTCCCTGGATTTGAGAGAGAACACTACCCAAGCTTTCATTGCTTGCATCTATGCCAAGAATATACTTGTCACTGGGGGTGGGAAGGCTAATATAGAAGTAGAAGTTAGGGCTACCTTCAAGGCGTTGAGTGCTTCTTCATTCTCATTCTTTTTCTCATTCCACAGAAATCTTTTTCCCTTTTCTGTCAAACGATGTAAAGGACGTGCGATAAGAGTGAAGTTTTTAACAAACTTCCTGTAATAAGAACATAAACCTACAAATCCTCTCACGTCACGAACACAATTTGGCCTTGGCCAATTTTTAACAACAGCC
This sequence comes from Apostichopus japonicus, assembly GCF_037975245.1. Taxonomy (NCBI): domain Eukaryota; kingdom Metazoa; phylum Echinodermata; class Holothuroidea; order Aspidochirotida; family Stichopodidae; genus Apostichopus; species Apostichopus japonicus. The sequence continues at coordinate 4,844,421 of NC_092568.1, read as the reverse complement.
ACCTTTGACGGATCAGTCGAAACTCCGTCCTTGCTAACTACGTGTCCAAGAAACTCCACTTGTTGTTTGAAAAGAAAACATTTCTTAGGCGACAGTTTCAGTCCCGCTAATTTGAACCTCGTAAAAACATCACCTATGGTAGCAATGTGTTCCTTGAAATTCTTTCCAAAAATAATTACATCGTCTAGATAGACTAAACATGTTTGCCACTGCAAACCAGATCAAATTTTCTCCATCAATCTTTCAAAGGTGGCTGGTGCATTGCAAAGCCCGAACGGCATGACACAAAATTGATATAGACCACTGTGGGTGATAAAAGCGGTCTTTTCCCTATCAGACTCGTCCATTTCGACCTGCCAGTAGCCACTCGCTAGGTCGAGGGTCGTAAACCAAGAGGAGCCATTAAAGAGGCCATGACACGAAAAATCCAACTCATCGAGAGTAACTTCCTCTGAATCTATGAGAAAATCTATGTTCAAAACTATCCTCAACACCTTGAAAACCTCAAGGACTAATTAGTAATTAACGTTTTAATATTCGCATCCGAAAATAGATATCTGAGAATGCGATTTCACAACAAGACAATGATGACGTCATGTTAGGAACACACGTGCAAAGCCCAGGCATGTATCGGATACGCGACGATCATACCGTTCCATATACACGCACATTTACACTGAGAGAACAACCACTGTATTACGCTATATCGTTAGAAATTTCAAGTTTGTTTTTCAACTGTTGTAAACTATCCGAGAGAAATGCCGGTCCGTTGTGTTGTTGGGGGTTGCATAAATATCATTACCCATGCAATTAGCCTTCATCCATGGTTGAAGGACGAAAAAAACACGGCGATTATGACCAAGTTAGTGCACAACACCAGCGCCGATTTCACTGGGCCTAGCCAGTATGCAGCTCCGAATGAAGCGAACACTTCACGGAAGCATACTACGATCCCTCCTTTTTGTTATGAAATAAAACAAATGGACTTTAACGGTTCGACATAAAAGAGTCATTCTTCTGTCAAGTAATCCACAAAAAACTACTCTGAAGACCAGATCGGGGAACAGGAAACCTCCAATGGGGCAAGTGGCGATCCTTAGGAGGTAGCGCGCCGAGCACTAGTAGTACTATAGTATTAGCGTTACTACACTGAAGTCGCAATAGACGAAGAGATTTTACTGTATCATCTAAATCAACACCCCCTTCATTGCTCTATTGTATACTAATAAGCTATGAGGTTTGCTTCAGAAGCAATGGGTTACATCTTCTTGTGAACAAATCTCAGTGCCCCAATTTATTTCTGGAATATGCTGGATCAGTTAGTTATAGCAATAATTTCTTATTCCTATTCCAGGAAAACCATTTTTTATGTTGTGGAGGGAGTGGGGGTAATGGGGATGGGTCAAAATAGGTAGGTAAAAAGATTTTATTCCAAAGGGTGTTTAATTAAATCTCAAAGCGATTTATTTTAAAGTCACAGAGCCAAAAATTCACACAACATAGTTCAAGTGTTAAATCATTGAACAAAATTTATTCAATATCAGTTCTAGACAGTCATTCTGGACAATCTGAACTAACATTAACAACAATCATTGTATTATATGACATAAAAGTAAAACTGTACTTTCCATAAACATTATCATTCTTAAATAACACTAATGTGATTTGTGACATCAAAGGAGGTTAAAAGAAAACAACTTACATGAATTTTTTTGCTTTAAGCCTACAAAGCAGTTGCATGTCCATCGCTATCAATCGTTGTTGTGACAAATTAATTAGAATAATCCAGAATCAAATACAATAAAGGGTTATTTAAACCAAGAAACACTGCACGAAGTAACTCACATGCAAAAATGTTACACAAGCACGACGACACGTACAACACTGATGATGGGCAATGTGAAACACAGCATCACACGCATTAAAACAATCGAAGACCATTAACAGGGTGTACTGCTGAGTTTTTGAAGAAAGACTACAAAACAAACCAACTGCTGCTGAAGAAACAAAGTCTAAACATTCAAGAGTTCTGCTGCCTCCATTGGTCTTTATTATGACTTTTCTGTCAAATATCATTGGTGATATGGATATTTTGGCTTCCAGATTAAAGGTACGAATCAAACGTCTGGGAGGTAAATGCCCCTAAAAAGGTCAATGCCCGTTCCCTTATGCACATATTATATGACATCACGGTCACGCCAATGCTTGTGTCCAAATGCTTCAAAACATGCCTTTTCTTTCATTGTTGATGTTGGGTCTGGAAAATAACCTTTTCATCCTGAATTAAAAGTCTTGAATTTCAATATATCAACACTGAGGGAACCCTGACGGTTGATAATCCAACACAATTGTAGTTTAGAAAAGGTGTTCCTGGAGGAATTTCTCAACCAAGGCTTCCTATACAATGAGTTTTCTCCTGGCAACTTGAATCCAGTGTAATGACCATTGGCTGGAAAATCACTTCTGATCCTTTGGACTGCACATGATGGTAGCACAACCCTGACGTGTCTTGCTAGGAACCCCAAGTATCATTGAACCTGTAGACCGTAGGCTATGTATCTGTACTGCCTGGGAAAAAATTTATGAAAGTTAAAAATGTATTAATGTTGGCCATGATGTCCACAATAACAAGCAGGCATACAATGTACAGTTATGGTTACATTTGTTGTGATTTTACACCTTCCGTGTATCATGAAACATTCTTTTGTTTCAGAAAATTGATTTGCAAAACTCCAGGCCAAAGTACTAGCCAAGTAATAATGAGTATGAAATAACACATATGCCTACCTAGCATGGCTGCATAATGCAACTTACATCCCCGAGCCAAACTTTCAGTATGCAACAACCCTACTAGTACTACACACTCTACATATGAGTTGTAAGTTACCGTAACACAACGCACAATACGGTTTAGGGTGTTCCGCGAATTCCAACAACACATGCACAAAATGGACTGGATTTTGTTTTTAAATGCTTCGTTAATAAATTCTTACCACGTTGTATGTTCCTTGCAATGGTTTCGAACGGATTTCTTCTTCGATATGTTGTGGAGCTTCAATTTCGGCTCGTTTAACAGGCTCGAACTGATACGGTTGTAACACCTCCGCTCCACCCTCAACGTTCGGTTCAATATTGGAATGATCATCGCCTTCACTCTCTGCTTCGAATATGAGAAAGGGCACTCTAATTATAGCCCAATTTCACTGCCTAGTGAAGAACCATTATCACTTTGAACTTCGGTTGCCGCAATTGGTTCTGGATCCGTCATTTCACAGGAAATTTTGATTTGATATCGCACTTGTGATCGGTGTTTTGTTTAGTAACTACTAGTGGTATGTGTACTTGTCTACTGTGTACGTGAATGGTATATTCGGAGGATCGTAAATGTGTTCAAAACGTGACGTCACATGACGTCATGCAAATCGGAAAATTTTCGAGTAAACAAAGTTTCAAACGCCGAAAAGGGTAAATTCATTCTCAATTTTCGACTTGAAAAATCAAGTTTTAAACTGACAGAATGGTTGATACATGTTCTAGAGAACATTCTTTGATGGATCCCAAAAATATAGGACTTTGAAATTTTCGTGTCATGGCCACTTTAAGACTATCTAAGGAGTCATCGATTCTAGGGATCGGGTAGCTATCTTTAGTGGTAATATCGTTAAGCCTACGATAATCTACACAAAAACGAGTTGATCCATCTTTCTTTTTAACTAATACAACTGGAGACGCCCATGGGCTAGATGAAGGTTCAATCACCCCCCCCCCCCGCCTTAACATATCTGAAACCTCTTTAGCCGCATCCTCTCTTTTATTCAGAGGCAATCTCCTAGCATTTTGTTTAACAGGGGACACCTCTTTAGTTGGAATTTTGTGTTTCACAATATCAGTCCTTCCTAAATCCTCCTTACATTTTGCAAAAATACTCTCATGCTTCAGAAGAAGCCTCCTAACTAAAGCTTTTTGATTTTCATCAAGTGATCCTTCCAAAGAGTTGTACAGCCCTAAAATGTGCTGTGGTAAGTCAGTGACTCCCCCACCCTCATTGGAAGTGTCACCCTCCGTGTTTTGTACCGATAAAACTTCCTCTACAGGCTCACACGTGGCCGCCGTAACTCCTTCATACACCGTGACCGGCACTGAATCTACATTAATCATGCGGATTGGTACCACGTGACTCTGGGGATTAACCACAGCTTTCGCTACCATAATCGAGTGTTTCTTTACAAAACTTTCACAAGGCTCTACAATAAACTCTGTTTCGTCTAATTTATTGGCAAGTTTACCTGGTACTACAATTTCCTGGCCTGGACTTATGCAGACTGTCTCAGCTACCGTGATTCTATTCACTGCGTTACTAGGGGCATTCAATCTCTCGTTGCCGAAACATTGAACCACAATATTCCCAATTTGTATCTGACCAAGGCCTAGATCTATTTGGCACTTGTATTTTGCGAGGAAATCACACCCTAATATGAAATCAGAAGATATGTCTGCAACCCATACCGGGTGGCTCGCCGAAAAATCTCCCATCTTCAATGAAAAATTTCCACAACCGAACAACGGTATACTTCGATCATCGGCCATAACCAAGTCCTCTCCAGTTGTCTCTAACTTTGGCCGTGCACTCTGAACAATTTCCTGATACATACTACGTTTCACCACACAAATATTTGCACCCGTATCAATCAAGCTATTTAAAGTCCTACCATGGATTTGTATTCTTGCGTACAATCCATCTCTATTATTCTTTTCACTAAGTGACGTAACAAAGGGCCTTTTGGGACCACTAGCCGACCCATGGCCCGCTGAACCGGCTTTTACTAGTTTCCCGAGTTATGACTTGTCCCATCGTTATCAGATACTTTTGGTTTTGGACAATCACGAGCAAAATGCCCAACTTCTTTACAGTTGTAACATTTGTTGTCCCTGATCATATTCCTACTCTCTCTCTTACGAGGCTTTTCCAAATTCCCGTGACTCTTCTCTAACGATTTAAAACATTCCTGAATTTTAGCTACCATTTTCTCTACAACTTGGTCTAAAGTACTCTGTACCTCTTTCGCCAGTTTCTGGTCAGTATCAGGGGGGCCTGACACAGCTCTAAGTAACCTTCTACTATTTCTCTGATTTTCAGCCTGTTGAAACGTTTAAAATTCAATTGCTGTTTTTACTGCGCTGTCCAAACATTTTGGGCGAGACTGATATATTCCCCATCGCATGTCAGTATCAGCCAGCGCATCAATAAAATGATCTTTTGCCAAGGTCTCTTGTAGATCATACTTAGCTTCAGGGTAGGCTAATTTAACCAATCTCCGGACAGACTGCGCTAATTCTGGAAGGTTTTCACCTTTCTTTCTTTCTTTGTTTATTCTTTAACTGAGCACGGAATAATTCTGTTTGATTTTGTGACCCAAAACGTTTGGACAGGGCGGCAACAAGCGAATCGTAATTACGACGCATCGAGGTATCAACGTCGTCTAATACTGACAGCGCTTCACCTCTAAAGGAAGTGGCAAGATGCATTCCTTTAGAAAGGGGATGCCATCTATTCATTTCTGCTATCAATTCAAACTGTACAATGTAATCATTCCACTCACTACTCCCGTCAAATGCTACGGGGCGTACTTCCGTTCTCTTTGGGTATATACGGGAATCTGAGGGAGGTACAGGCAAATCATTAGAATGGTATCTAACGGGCGGGGAATATTCCCCCAACTGCACATTTCTATCCGAGTTGTTGACAACTTGTCTATCATGAAGTTGATCATCTTCAATTCTCCTATAACTTCTACCAGTCTCCCTATTCACATAATGGCCAGCTCCATGGCGACTTACGGAGGGACGGTGGTCCAAGTCGTAACCATAATTATTACATTTACGCCATTCGCCTAGACTAGGATAACGTTTCTTATCGTCTGTTCTATCTAACCCCTCTAGAACTGACCTAGAATTACCTGTACCACTGATCAAATATTTATCTCTATAAACTGTATCCTCACTAGGGTAACGGATCCTAGAGAGGGAATCACCCCTCGAAATTCCACTTGGCCCCGGGCCAGTTACACCACCCCGTGGCATAGTGTCAGTCCCAGACTGACGAATTTCGTAACGCGCAGCCCTTGGCTGCAAGTCCTCCACCCCATATTGGGTCGCATTTCTTGTATCAATTTCGCTGGAACCTCGTCCAGGTGTGCTCCCTAATGGCATATGATCAGCCCTAGACTGATATAAATTGTACCCTGCAGTCCCTGACTGCGAATGCCTGACCCCCATATGGGCGGAACTTGACGTGTCCCTTTCTCTATCCGATAAACCATCACCAAAATTGATCAACGGTGCATTCTCCCTATTAGACACATTTCTACAGAAACCATTTCCCAGATCAAGTTTGTAATTACTATATTGTAATTACTATATATATATATTGAACATTTAATTTGTACTTATATCTATGTATGTATTCATACACATATATATATATATTTTGTTTTGTTTTTCTTTTCTTTTCTTTTCTTCAGGGAGTCTTCCACATTGTTAAGCTTTTAAGCTTTATGGAAGACTTCCTCCACTTTGTACTTTTGTGGCAAACAAATAAATAATTAAGTTTATCTACACTATTTGAAATAAAATTACAAGGGCATTCAGTAGGAGGCACATTTGCCCTCCTCTCACTCACACCATCGTCCACGTGCCGCTGCTGGTTTCTTTCTCTCTCCTCGAAATCACGAGAAACCCTCATACGTATGTCACCCGTCGCAGCCCCGAAGCTTGGTTCGCTATAACGCATAGGCCCATTTAAGTAATGATTACGAGAATTTGAAAAATACTCACGTGGTAGCGTACTGCCATCCAAGCCGCCGTCACTGGGGACGCACTCATCTACCACCATCCAATCCTGTTTACACAAAACCTGATTACACAAAACATTCCCATTCTGAATCTCACTAAGTGTGGGTTCTTCGCGAACTCTGTTTTCAAACTGTGAGCCCGAACAGGGTGCAACACTCTGTTCCCTACAGGAAACCAGTTCCTGCCTTGACACACAGGTGTCCGAATCAAAGCTAATTAAATCATTCATGCTCAACAGAAAACAGAATCCCATCGCTGCCACCAATGTAACGCTAACTCAGTCTAAGATTCTGGGGCGTCCAAATATTCCCTGCTGAGGACTGGTGGTGGTATGGAAACAAATGCGGCTTGGATGTTTGTATGTTAGTAACGACGAGCCTTAATCTCGCTATTACATGCAAAAGATATAACACATAGACAAACGAGTAAAGAACAAGCGCTGTGTAGATTTCGCAATCTATTACTATAACCAGCCACGGTACAAACAATACATCGGCACGAAGCCCTCAATAATAGGTAGAAAAACATGCACTTAACGATACTGGTCACAAACGAGGTCTCAATACCGAAGTAGAGTCCTATAACGATACGTACAAAAGTGTATAAAAGACGAATACAAGACAGATACAAGTACGACCACAATGGTCGGAGCCAGGGCTACTACCGAACCAAACGATTCAGATCGGGAGCGAAGACTGGTCACAAGTCTTGAGGTCTGGTTCAGCTGAGCTGGTGAGCAGACATCACGTGACCTGTAATTATTACGTAATGTAGCCTACGACAAATAGAGGGTGACATATATGATGACCAACGGCATCACAATACGGATACTGCCAGAGTTCATTACTAATTACATTTTTTGCTAGTCGAACGTACATGCTACGGCGGACATTGTGTTCAGGGGGGACACAATTTACAACAAAATATATGATCGTCAAATAATGTCCCCTCCGTGTAACCATAGCATATACTGTCTGGGGGAGACAGTCTGTGCCAACTGGCCTTGTACAATTGGTCCGGGGAGACCAAACGTACTGGTAAATCCAGTATAAACTGTCCTGTGGGACTAATAGTCCATCGGGGCAGGCTCGATATCGTTCACTGTCGTTGCACATATTTAGTACCAAGGTTTGATCACATATTATGGTGTGTTTTCATATGCTAATTACAATTCTCGATGTTGGATGGTTCGGGAAGTGTTATCTTAAGAGTAAACAGCAGTTTAAGACGGACTCATTTAGTCCGCTTTGCGTTGTTAGGACTTCTCCGAACGCAGCGATTTTTCAGTCAAGAGCCAATCAAAATCCTTATTGTATGGCATGTGATATGTCAGCTGATACAGAAACTGCTCGGCTCGGCGTGATGTATATGCACAGACTGTGTGTATGTAACGTTGATACGTGTTTACAATTCGTCTGCATAACGTACTGCATAACAAGAGCACGATGGGCTGAAAGTCTAACGAAATTTACAGCCAACAGTTGGCAAACCGACGTCAAATGTGCCGAGATATAAAGCTGTATTGAGGGTGGCAAAATTTTCATACCTAGAAGGTGCTTCCATGATTCAGTACACGAACGATGAAGGTAAATCAAGGCCTGTTACTAATACTCATGTTAGAGCATTACTGTGACAAGAAAGTATACATAACTTCAATACTATACTACTACTAGTTTGCCTTAGACTAGAAGTGATTAACGTAGCACCCATGAAGGATAGATCGACGGCTACTATATACTGGTATCTGTATTTTATGATAACATTTATTTCATGTTTTATTTGTCATGAAACAAAGAAATGAAATCAACACCAGTGTAGGTTCAATAGGCAGACTAACGTTAGGCCTATCAATATTCAATGTCGGCCTATGGTCTAGCCTCTAGTCTTGGATTAATTTGTCAAAACAGGGCCTTACTAAGCCCAGAGCATGTCTCTATGGCTGCTGGTAGTACTGGCACACACAAACAAATGTAGCGTGTAATGTAGCATATATATATAGGCCACTAAGTATAAAGGCCTAGGCAATGCTACAGTATTGCCTAGTCTCAGATCCCTTCTTGTATTTTGTACACCTAACAAAGCGAGTTGGCATATGTAAGTTTCCAGCTATTTAGCATCAGCATGGCACTCAATTTAGTTGCTCCTATAGTCTTATTACAGCACTTTAAAAATTTGGAATAAAATGTTTTATATCAAACATCTTGCTTGGTTTATTTTACTTTGATACATCATGCCTGTATCGGGAGGTCTTCTTTTAGTATGGGAAATCCTGTAAAGTAGCGTTGCATGTGTTCTCAAACCTTTGTAGTGTGTGGGTTTGTAACTATGCCCTACCAAGCTCATGGCTCCAGACTTACACTGAAATAAATGGAATATCAGATGGTTTATTAGTCAGTTGAGTTCCAGTGTAGACAATTAATGTGAACCACAGTGTGATCAACAGGACAATTCAAAATACTGTTTCAACCAAACAAATTTGGTTTTGATTTGTTGCAGATGGAAGTGCAGGCCAATCGGTGCCAAAGACGAGGATATTTGCGGTGCTTCCTCTACAGAGATTTCTCTGGCACAATCAGGACTCAAGTTTTTGAAAGGAAGAAGATCTGTTAGCGGGCAGACAGAACAGCTGTTTCAGTGTCTGACACAAGATGCTGAAAAACGTCTTAAAGAAGCTGCTGAACAGAGATGTGATGAAAGGATGACAATGCTATTGCCCAAGACATTCTGTCTACACATAACAGAGGAAGACTACTTCTTATAAGCAAGTGGCTATGGGTGTTGGTCATGTTGACAGTGACGAGGAAGTCATATAACTCAGAAAGGATTGTTTGTGTAACCAAAGCATAACCTGGTCAATGTTTTGTTTTTGTTTATGTTGATCATTTTCTTTCATTTTCCAATTTTGTTTTATTCATTTGATCTTTTCCGTTCTTTTTCTTATTTTGTTTGATACATTTCACAATGAATAACTTACTTTGGTAGATTGAGGAGTTCCCTAAAGTTTCACTTTTTTGCATTACTACAGGGCAACAGTTTGTGGTCAGGTGGCCCTGTGTGACCTTTTTTTCATTTTTTAACATAGTAATTGTTTTGTGTGGCCCTTGTTTTCTAGGTATACATGTACTGGCTCCAAGCCTCTATCACTGTTGGAGAAATAGACAGTTTAATAGCTATTTTGTTTAGGTAGGAATATTCTTGGTGATGGATGTGTATCTACAAATTTATTTAAGGACACTGATGAGACCCATTTATAAGTTTAGATTCGGGTTAAGTAATGTGCCTGGTAATTATTTAGTCACAAAACTGACAGCTGACAGGTCAATGGGCCCAGATACCAGGGAGTGAAGAGCAAGCTGGTCTAGGGCCGTCCAGAGAGCAAACCTACCCCCGAGACGTCCCCAACAGAGTGAACCTGCCCCTGATCGAAGTAACCCAAGGAAGTAATTATATTTTGCGACTTTATTTGGTTGACCCGCGCCGCGATTGTGTTCAAATTAAGGACTTTTAGGCATTTTATTTTCAAATAAGTTCAGTGGATTTCTTGTTAGACTTAACAGCTCTGATAAGATCTGTAGGTTTCCTATTTATATCATTTAAATTTTTAAAGTTTAAGTTACCCCATTGTTTTTAATACAAGATTCATGTACATAGTAAACCTACTATATATTCCTTATGTTTATTTTTGTGTGACCGTTACGCCTTTTCAAGTTGTCCCCACGATCTCAGAGTCATCCGGTCCTGCTCTCATGGGAAGGTGCTACTTGTTATTTTCCCAAATCTAAAAACATATATTTTTGCCTGGTCACTGTCTTTTTGACCAGCTACATTTGCGTTAAAGGTGAGTCTCGAGGCAGACTTCAGGAGACGGACAGTGTTTAAAATGCATTTGTTCAAATTATGTTTAACACAACATAAATTTGTTGTTTTCGAAAAATAACACTGCTTGAAGAATCCAACAACTCTTAAAATATACTTCGGACATTCCTCTTTTACTTCAGCCAACACATCCTGGTTCTTAATACTGTGTTTAATTATTTTATCATCTTGCTGTGACAAGAAACTGCTCTATTTTCGTTATCTTTCAACGTATCAGAGGGACGTCATATGTATATTGTTTACTCGTAAAATAACACCTATCCTAGCACCCAACAACTCTCTAAATATCATTTTGATATCGCTCCATTACTTTCAACCAACACATCCTGTTTCTAAATAAGTGCAAGAACATTTAAATTATGTCGTTTCCATGTTGCTTTTACAAGGAACTCCTGAGTTTTAATTGTCGTCCAACCTATAACAGTGACGTCATATGTTTATTGTTAACTCGTAAAGTATTACCTCTTTTAGCATCCAACAACTCTTCAAGTATTCTAAGGACATTTCTTTACAACATCCAACCAACAAACCTTCGTTCTAAATAGGTTTAGTAACATTTGAAAACTATTATCATGTTGCTGTGAATAGTTGTTGCTGATTTTCAATTTAGCCCACACTTCGTAGTGAGGTAGTTTTTGTTTACACGCAATATAACATCTCTCCAAGCATCCAACAACTCCTAAGATAATCTCAGGACATCCCTGTAAAACTGTCAACAAAAACATGGAGGTTATAATAAGTGCAAGACCATTTAAATGCCATTTTCATGTTGCTGTGACAAGGAACTGCTTTGTTGTAATTGTCGTACACCGTACAAGAGTGACGTCATTTGTTTGTTGTTTACTCGAAAAATAACACCTCTCCAAACATCCAACATCGCGAAAAATGTTCACAGGACATCCCTCTACAATTTCCAACCAACAAACCTTGGCACTAAATATGTGCAACGAAACTCGTTTTATAAGCACGTTTTGAAGCCTGCCCTGATGGACTATGACGTCATATGTTTATTGTTTACTCGTAAAGTATTACCTCGTTTAGCATCCAACAACTCTTCAAGTATTCTAAGGACATTTCTTCACATCATCCAACCATCAAACCTTGGTTCTAAATAGGTTTAGTAACATTTGAAAACTATTATCATGTTGCTGTGAATAGTCGTTGCTGATTTTAAATTAGCCCACACTTCGTAGTGAGGTAATTTGTTGTTTACCCGCAAGATAACATCTCTCCAAGCATCCAACAACTCCTTAGATAATCTCAGGACATCCCTCTATACCTGTCAACAAAAACATCTTGGTTCTAATAAGTTCAAATGCATTTAAATGCCGTTTTCGTGTTGCTGTGACAAGGAATGCTTTGTTGTAATCGTCATACACCGTATAAGAGTGACGTCATTTGTTTGTTGTTTACTCGAAAAATAACACCTCTCCAATCATCCAACATCGTGAAAAATGTTCCTAGGACATCCCTCTACAACTTCCAACCAACAAACCTTGGTACTAAATATGTGCAACGAAACTCGTTTTTTAAGCACATTTTGAGGCCTGCCCCGATGGACTATAGGACAGTATTGACTGAATATTGGATATTTGCGACAGTTTGTACTGCTCCACAGGCGAACGGTGCGGTCATTTAAGAACTTTTGCACTATGCTCCGTTCCCAAACATTTGAAACCAAGGTAACGGTACTGTTACGAATGTTACCAAAATTGAACAGTTTTGTCATGAGTTCCGTCCGTTTAATTGTTGAGGGATAGTGCAACTAAAAGCAAAAGTCAAGCGCGTAGCAAGGATTTCACCTTAGGGGTCAATTTTTTTACTTGATTTTCTGTTACATATCCGGTCCAATGTAGAGAATTTACCAGCCAAATCGAGTGAATAACGGCCAGAAACCTTTGCTTCAACTTCTGCTCCATGTATACGTGGCTTACAATTTAATAGTTTGCATTCCCATTGGATAGGGTTACTCTATGTAGGCTGCCTACAAAGCTCCCATTTCAAAAGTGTGGGAACAAAAGGCTTAAACAAACCACTAGGAACGTTATTAATGAACGTCGTTCCTATTCTTTGCTGAAGAAGGTCCGAAGGGGGACCGAAAATTCCAATATATTTTCTAAAACAGTACTCCTTATTTGTCAAGTTTGAGTCATATCTTCTTTCTCTGCTTTTGTTTAATTATATTTTCTTTTGTAGTACACGTGGATTTTGTTTATATTGTTTAATTTATATTACAATATATATACACATATATATATACATATATATATATATTTATATTATCTATATATATATATATATATATATATATATATACATATCTATTTATTACAATATATATATATATATATATGTAAATAGTGTTAACAAACATATATATATATATATATATATATGTGTGTGTGTTAGCAAATATACATATATATATATATATATATATATATATATATATATATATATATATATATATATATGTGTATGTATACAGTGTTAGCAAACCATTTACCGCAAACCGTTTAATAAAGTGAAGCTATATTATATTAAGTGCAGTTAAACTATGTTCAGTGAAGTTATGGTATGTTCAGTGAAGCTATATTTATTCGATTAATTGTTCATTTTTTTGGAGAATTCTATCACTGTCCTAACACTATCTGTCACTGTGATTCAGTGGCCTAGCGCTATTTTCTCCTTGTTCACTACTATATACCACTGTGTTGCCTTTCATTGCAGTGGCCGGCCTATTCTTAATTATTCAAGCATTGTATAAATACCTGATTGTTATTTGCACAAGCTTTCTTTAGTGCCGTATGGCAACAATGGCGGAGGCTGAGACTAATGCTGATGATGACATTAGACAAAGTGGGATAGTGAATCCTGATGTTAATAATAGACCAGCGAGTACAGACATTAACAAGGCCAATTCTGAAGGAATCTGTGGAAAGTGTAAAAATGATGCCACCATGGAATCTGTTTGCTGCTTATTGTGTGGTCTTTATTTCCACGCAACACAATGTGCTGTTCAGAGTAACCGTGATAATTGCACACCCTCTTTTTTCGACCAGTTTGATCGTGTGACTAACCAGAAGGGAGTAAACGCTAAACGTCCTGGAAACTTCTGTTATGTATGTGATCCCTATTTGACACACCATGAAATCCGACACAATAATAAAGTAACTGAGAGAGTCGATAAATTAGACAATATCGTTCACGATCTCACGAGTGATATTCTGGAAATTAAAAACATGTTACGTTATAACTGTTCCTCCAAATGTTGAACAAGTTGTTTCGCAAGGGATTACAGATGTTAAGAAAATTATTTCTCGAAACCCTGCTCAGCACCCTGCCAAAATGGCGGATTGTCCTTGGAACGATATCAGGAGAGTTAATAAGATAAAATCCGTACTCATCATTAAAAATGATACTCATGGCAACACACCTGACCTTCAAAAGCTGGAAAAGACAATAATCGATAATTCTATTCAAATTGACAAATTCCACGAAACAAAGTCTGGTGACACAGTGGTAGTTATGCCCACAGATGAAGCACGTGACGCTCTTAAATTCCAGATGGGAGATTTATTTCCTCAGTTCTCATTTAAAGAACCCACTGTAAAATTGCCAACCATTTCCAATGTTGGACTGACGTCCAACATAAGCACTGATATCCTAAAGGAAAATATCATGCAAATCCTGAGATTGCTGAATTTTGTGAAAACTCTGATAATGAAATCTTTGATATCCTCGCTGTCAAGCCCCTAAGAAATGACCCCAAAACCTTCCAGGCATCTGTTAGAGGGAGCAACAACATTAGAAAACTTATCCAATGTAGTTCCGATCGCATTTGTGGGATCTCCCTCCTGTAAAGTATATGACAGATTCCACTGGCGGATCCAAGGGGGGCCAAGGGGGGCCATGGCCCCCCCCAAAGGTGAGCCAAAAAGTGTTTCCGAACATCCGCTAAATCATATGATTGGAAATTAAAAAAATCGAGAGGAATAGCAGTGGTAGACTAGTCTAAACCTTTTCGTTTTCTGGTTTAAAATTAAATGCAGAGCTCCCAACTGACCCTCAATTCGCGGGAATTAGACCCGCATTCTAACACCCAAACCCGCTGACCCGCACAAGCGTCCGAAAAAACCGCATTGTAATTGTCAAGTATATACATAAAAAAAATTTGCATCAAATTTTGACTTAGCAACCATCATTTCTTTAGCATTTAGCATAATAGAGTATAAAACCTCCTTTACAGCATCATTTAAACCTCAAATTAGCCTATAATTCTTTTCACTGGGGCGGGCAGCGAACATTTTCATGCCACGGGAAAGAATGAATTATCACCTACTATTCAATTTATTGATGTTACACACAAAAAAATGCATATTTCTCAGAAACGTTTGGGTGACAAAAGCCTTTCTAAGTGCCACCATTTTACATATAGGCATCACCCGGATTCCAAAAAAAAATTCAAAAGGGGAGGGGAACACCCCCTCCCCTTATACCCCTCCCCCAGGACGGCGATTCGTGGCATGGACCAGCATTTGCCTTCTCAAGAGTTGGGAGCTATGTAAATGTATGAGCATGAGGATTTACAGTTTAACACCATTTTTCAGTTACAGGCTGGTTGTAAGAAATTTATAACCTATGAGAAATAAAATTTCTTGAGAAAGATGATCCCAACTTTGTTTTATAAATATTTTAGAAAATAACACCGGGGAAACATTTTTTTTAGAAGTAAATTAACATCACCATTGTACACTTTTGTCGCACCAAATTGCATCTGAGGGCATTCAGCAATAGAAAATCTTCCAAAGGGGAGGGGGTCACCCCCTCCCCTTAGACTCCTCCCCCATATCACTCTAATGCCACTTTGGCCCCTCCAAAACAAAGGCCCTGGATCCGCCAGTGACAGATTCTTTGTTAAGCGATGTAACTCATTCAAGAAGTTTGGACATTTTGCCCGTGATTTTTTGGAAGCTAAAGTGTGTGCAATATGTGCAGAAGCACACGAAACCAAAGATTGTGCCCACAAGGATATTGAGTCACCAAACTTTACCTGTGTAAATTGTAAAAAAAGCCGACAATCGTCAGTTTACTCACGCTGCATTTTCGTTTCCCTGTCATTGCTACGTTAACGAGCAAAAAAAACTTCGTAAAAGCACACCATTTTATAATTTTTCAAAAAACTAGAGACAGTAAATCAGGTCAATTCACCTTTGAAAATGGTCTGTTGGAATGTGAGGTCATTGAACAACAACACTGAAGATGTCATGATATTTTTAACTGACAATAACATTGATATTGGACTCATTAGTGAAACTTGGCTCACTGATTACATTAATCCAACTACAAGTGTCATCAAAGAATTTGGCTACAATATTACCCATAGCTTCAGAACTAACCCACGCGGGGGCGGTGTTGCGATTATTTATAAACCTGATTTTGACGTTAAAACATTTCTCTTGGAAACTTTACTTCACTTGAGTACACTTCACTCTTACTGAAGTGTAATAATTATTCGGAACTGCTGATAAACTCCCTATACCGGCTGCAGTCCGTTTTGGTTACATGTTTTTTACATGAATTTGATATCTTCATGCAGGATGTGATGATCCAGAATGATCATATTATTTTATGTGGTGATAAAAAATAATCATATCTCTAGTGCTCAATTTACTGATATTCTGAACTCATTTGGGCTCATACAGTACGTGAATTCACCTACACACAATCTTGGTCATATATTGGATGTTGTGGTTGGCAGTGAGCATCTTGTTGATCTAAAAATCGTAGGCGTTCTGGATTATATTACGTTGACCGACCACTTTCCTATTAAGTTTGATGTTTTACTCAGTTGCGATCAGTATAAAGATTTATTCTTTAGAAACGTGAAGTCTGTTGATGCAAAAGCCATTTCCTGTGATATAAACCGTTAATTTTCCAACTACGAAGCAGTGACAACGAATTTCAAAGATGCAGTTGGCATATATAATTCAAAAATCGCTTTGATAATAGATAAACATGCCCCACTAGTGACCAGAAGAATAAAAGTTGTTAACACGGCACCTTGGTTTGACACTGATTATGTAATTCAGCGGCGTCTTCGCAGGAAAGCAGAAAGGAAATTACTAAATCTGGTCTAACTGTTGACAAAGACGTCTATCTTCAAGTTAGAAAGGACACTAAAGTTGAAGGTTTTACAGTCTTGTATGAGGCTAATGCCTCGTTCAAAGCTCCAATGCTACAATGGCTCGTTCAAAGAAAAGGGATTTCTTTAGAATCAAGTTCCAAAATTGTGAGGGGAATTCCAAAGCCCTTACAAATTTGTGTATAATTTCCTTGATAAAAATCAAACCAAAATCCTTCCACCTTCTATTTCTCTACAAACTCTTACAAGTGACTTTAATAAGTATTTTAACGACAAAATAGCACAAATACGTTCCAATTTGTAGGACATTGATAGAGATTCTAAACAGCTTGCTACTGCTTTTCATGGAGTTGTCTTATCTCAGTTTGAACCTACCAGTATTGATGAGTTAAGGGAGATAATTAATGATACTGAAATTAAATGCTCCCCTAGTGACATACTTCCGAGAGATCTCCTACAAAGTAATATTGATTTTCTTTTTCCTTGCATATGTCATCTCGTTAATTTGTCTCTCGTAACTGGCAGTATGGATGGTCTAAAACTTGCAGATATTTCTCCTGTCATCAAAGGGAATGGCTTAGATCATAACAATTTTAAAAATTATAGACCGATCTCCAATCTATCTTTTTTGGGTAAATTGATTGAAAGAGTTGTCCTTAAACGATTGGATACTCACATGCATTCTAATAGCCTCCTTTTAAGGGTGACCTGAAACACTTGGCCATGATGTACTTTTGTTTGTATTATCTAATGAAATTGGTACTGCTGGCATTGTCATAAACTGGTTTAAAAGTGTTATTGTCGGCAGATGTCAAAGAGTTAGAATAGTGGGCTTTACTTCTGATCAGATTACTATTAAGTTTGGTGTGCCACAGGGATCTGTTTTGGGTCCGGTCTTATTTAACATCTAAATTCGTTCACTTTACGCTGAAGTTTCTAGAATGGGTTTATATATTCATGGTTTCGCAGATGATCACCAGGTTTATAAACACTTCAGGCACCATAATCAAGGATCAGTTCTGGTTGACTCTCTGCAATCCCCCTTTGGTTGTATCTAACGTTGGATGCGCAAATATTGTTTGCAACTCAACAATTGGCAAGACCCAAATAATTGTATTTGGTCCCCTCCTATACTAAAACTGATTCACATCAAGGGTGTTATTTTCAACTCTGTTGATTGTGTACGTTTTGACCAAATTGTTCGTAACCTTGGTGTTCATTTTGACAATACCATGTCTTTTCGGCATCAAATCTGTTCACTTAAATCCAGGTGCTTTAAGAATCTAAGAAATATTTCTAAAATGCGGTTTTATCTTACTAAGTCTGAATTAAGTATTATTGTCCAATCCATGGTTATTTCGCATATTGATTATTGTAACTCACTTTATTTTGGTATCAACCAACATTTATATAATCAACTCCAATCTGTTCAAAATTTTGTTGCAAGATTGATATATGGTAAAAGTAGATATGATCATGTGACTGATCTATTCCATGTTCTTCATTGGCTTAAAATCAAGGAGAGGGTGTACTTTAAAATAATTTTGATTGTGTTTAAGTCTGTTAGAGGACTGGGTCCTCAATATATCCATGATATATTGGTAACCTCTGACCGTAGCAGAAATACGTTATTGATAGAGCCTCGAGTTAAATTCTCGTATGGGTATCGCTCGTTTGCCAAGGCTGGACCTAAATTGTGGAATAATCTTCCTGACAGCCTTAAAGAAATCCAAAATGCTGCTACTTTTATGAGGCAATTAAAACACTACCTATTTGTCAATGGTTCTGATTTCAGCCAGAATCTCGACCAGGTTTAACTTTTGTATCGTTACTTTGAGATTTATTTAGTTGTTTTCGAGCACAGCAGTGCACACAGTTTACTGTAGTAGTTGTGCTTATAAGCCTTTATTATTATTATTATTATATATATATATATTATAATATATATATGTAAATTATAATATATATTATACAATATAAACAAACATTCTTTCATGTTGGTTAAGTACTCTAAATATCTGGACTGAGACCGAAGGTAGTACGTCATAACTTATCGGGTACTATTACCTTTAAACGTTCTCCTGAAATATTCCACAGCACGTGTAACATTAACAGCGTGCTGGTTTTAACACGTCCATGAAAGTACATATTCTCGGTGGTCTGTATCGGCAAAAGCTCTGCCCGTTCTTTCACCATTTTTCACGTGTAAGGGACATTTATGGGCAAAAACTAGCCGAACTGAGGGTTACTCTCTGTTTTTAGCAATCCGTTTTGTATGTGCGCTTTTCAATCAACTCATTTTCCTCTCCGGGCTCCTTTTTTAAAATCTAAACGGCACAATCAAAACAGATTACATTTTACATGTCTCTTTATTTACGTAACAAAATATGTTATTGTCATATATTACAATATATATATATATAACTATATATATCACTTTAAGGAAAAGGTGATCCGCGAACGAAGAACTTTTGGCGATTCTTTTATTTTATATAGCTACTCCACCGTGCAGCTCGGTAGAGATAGTACTATCTTTACCCGCTTTACGTCTTGAGTAAAGATCGCTTTATCACTATATGTCTGATCTTTGCAATATATTTATATGAAAACTTTTATTGCTCGTTCCTCGCTGCAGTGAGTAAAGACACATGGAATACATATTCGAAAGTCAGCGGGAGAATTAATATACCCAAATTTGAGGAAGAGATCTACACACTCCATGTATTGCCTACTTGTTTTCGTTGCACCAGTTATGCTCTGATGTGTTTTCTGTCTTTACGATTGCACTGTTGGCACATGCAAAAAAGTGTAAGTTACTTTTGAGTAAGGAGGAATTTCAAGTGGGACTTGTTTTAACGTCTCGATGGAACATGTGCTCGTTCCTAGCTATACTATGAATAAGGACATATGAGATACATATCTTCAAAGACAGTGGGAGAGGACTTATAAGACAGATATCACTAAAATCATCCAATACTTGCAATCATGAAGTTTGATGAAGCAATAAAGATGTTCACTCCGTCCAGATTGTTCTGCATAAATAATTCAACAAACTGCTAGAGGAAAGCCTCATTCACTGTAAGAAGATTCGTCTCAAGTAATATCTCTTATCATTGTATTATCTTTGACAAAGATCAATAGAGCCCAACTGTATGGTAATGTTGATTGCACAGCTGCCTTTGTTGATCTTTGGTTTATTGTATATATAAGCCTGATTCTGCATAACTTCAAAAGTAGGGGCAAAATATGAAGTATATCACGTAAGAAAATATTGTCAAGTTGAGGCAACTTTCTGAAAAGGTAAACAGGTTTTAGCGTCTTTGCATTGAAGTGTTACACATTAACATGTTACTTTTTATTTTTGTTTCAGAAATGTTGTGGTTTCGTTTGTCAAAATAATTGGGAGAAAATAAATATATAATCAAACTCAAACAGTTGTGTTGTTGTACCTTGAACGCTCAGTTCATTTAATAGACACTGTGATATTTCAACTGGTCACTGGTCAATTTAATTGAATTAACTTGAAATGATCTTAGTTGATGAACTCAACAATGTCTATGCAGAAAGTTGCTTTTACAAATTATCCCAATACGTTGGGTTTTACAGTGTGGCTGTGTATCTGTGTCTCCTTGTGTTCTTATCTTATTTTAGTTTCAATAATTATTTATATGAGTCATATCTGCTTATGTGCACCGAAACGATGACGCAATCGTCTCAATGAAACAGCAGAGTTACCAAAATGAGGGTATTTGGTTCTTAAACAGCGTTTTACATCTTGTAACGACAAAAAGGAAGACATGTATCTACAACAACTTGACTTAGATCCAGGAAGTGTATGACCTATCTTTTTTCATCATTATTACAACTAAAGTTAGTGACTGAACGTGAAAATGGAAATCAAGTGAATTATCTTTACTGCGGTGATATGTATGGACTGGTACACACCTATTTGCATCGCACCTCTACAGCAACAGCGAACCGGTCGCAACCGCTTTAAGCTACACGGAATTAACACCAAACAAATACCACTACATATTTGTACATAGAGGGACACAATCCTACATAAAATACACACATATTATCATGAAATACTTATATCAATTAAAGTACGGTTTATGGCATATTGGATAGTTTGTGGAATATAAGCCAACGAACTGTAATGGATTTATTAAAATATTTGCAATGAAGTTGTAATCTTTCTCCGCGTACCATCAATATGTAGGGTGCCTCGATATGTTTAACTCCCACATGGTTGTCCACTTGTTCTGTCTCTAAGATCCGTTCAAAATGCCAAAATATTTTTTGGGTATACTTCATAAATAAAATATAATACTTGTGAGGTTCTGCAGAGTCAAACATATACAAAAAACAAACAAAGATGAACAAAGGGCAGCTGTGCAATCAAAATTAACATACAGGTGGGCTCTCTTACCATTGCCCTAACAATATCTTTGTCAAGGATAATACAGTGATAAGTAAATAGGTGATCTTTACCCCAGACGTATTTGCATACAGTGTTTGAGGCTTTTTATTGCACCAACCACCCCTTGAGGCGCCGAACTGAAACTTGGTGGGTTGGTCTGGGTTAATGGGGGGAGGGGGGGGGGTGGAGGGGTACCACAGATTGACATGTGGCGGACTTATTTGAGGTAAGAGTAAAAATAATGTGTGTGACCGTGTGCACTTTACCCAAAAACTTAATTTGTAGGAGATACAGAACTTTTTCGGGAGATGATTTACCCATGGATACAAAACAATCAATCATATATGCAAACGTGATTTACCCGATACTGTCTCCCATTCCACCTTGCCATGGAACATAAGCAAGCTGCCGTCAAAATGTTAAGAATTTTGGGGCAGATAGTAGCAATTTATAAACATGATCAATTTTTATATCATATGCAAAAAATTTGAACCAAAAAGACCAATACCTTGAACCTAAATAGTGAGGAATTCAAAATGGCAAAATGAATATTCATTAAGAGTGTTCAATTTAAGAGTTTTTAGTAAAATGATAAATTTCGCTGACAAAAATACCACAATGTTAAGATTAGATTCCTCCTATGATTGTGAACGTAATACAACAATGAAACATTATCGAATCATTTTCACATGTCTGAATACTAGCACAGTTCATTTGTAATTTGTAGTAGACCATGGAGCTATTTTCGTAAATAGCTCCATGAGTAGACATTTATGCCATGGAATATATCAAAAGACTATTTACATTTAAGGGAAAGGGGGGTATGTTTCTCCCATCGAAATAATTCGCTGGCTGCAAGTCGATTATATTTACAATATTGTGTGTTATCCACTTCAGTTATTTATCAGGGTCTGTAATGTTTACTCACGATGAACTACTTAAACAAGACCAACGTGTTTTTTTAATAGGTGAAATGCACTAGGCACACTCAGAAGTAATGCAAAGTGGACCTCTTTTACTGGACTAACCCGTATCAAGTTGTACGTATTGAAAGTGTTAAAGCTCTCTTACGATTTAGTATCGCCGAAATAAAATGTTTACCGTTTATTTCGCTGTGTATTGCAACCACATGGATACATCAATACCCGGAAATGTTTCGTTGGATGTGTTTAATGCTGTTGGGCTAAGTAAGCATTTGTTTGAATAGGGACATTGAAATGTTGTCAACAGTTTATGTGAGCTATCAGTACCGTCAAGAATATGGCTGTTGGAGATTTGCATTCAATATTTAATGTTATTTGTTGTATTGTGTTCCTAAACTACAGTTGCAAAGTAAGCGGACAGGAGGGTAAAATGTTGCCATTCTTAATCCGAACTATTGATTTTAATTTCATGCATACGATTATTCACACAAATGAATAGTACTTCTTTCTCATGTTTCTGTATGCAATGGAGGGATCTTTATTTATCCAGTCACTTAAAGGCATTGAAGACTCTCCCCAAACAGCATGCCGCCCTCTGAAAAGTTAACTTTCCGTTGCTTTCACGTGAAGTTTTCCTCTGGATGCTACAAAATGCAGACAGTTATGAAAGGTGATACTTTATTATCTTCTATCTGGACCTGAGATCAGGGAGTTCCATAACAACTCCCCACTGAAATATCCATCGCTGCTATGTACACATAATGACGCGCCAAAAGTTCTTCGTTCTCTTTGTCCTCTTTGTTCTCTTTGTTCTTACGAAACTGGGGGTCACATGACCCAGCAGGTGTAACCGAGTTTAGTGTTTGTTCTTGACGTTAATGAAGCAAAGAAGGTATCATCCATTACAATTGGCAATAACTTTTTTGTTTGTGTTTGAATGTATTTGAAGAAGTAATCCTTTGAACCTGTACTATTACTGGGTGTGTCTTAGGTAGCCATAGGACATTGTACACTTTGATATTTGTAATTCGGGAGGAAAATCGAGTATATTTATCGAGTATCATTCTTTATTTGATACATCAACTGTCAAACCTGGAGAAACACTTTTCCATTTTGTCTGTTGCCATACAATGTTAAAGACAACGGCAAGAATAAGGTGCTGAAGCCTAACAAACGTACAAGCCTGGACATTTCGTTCAGACACCGAAGGAAATAATCCTCTCTCTCAAATCTCATGAGGCAGACGAAGATGAGTAAGTATATCTGCGTGTGTGTTTGTGTGGGTAAGGCAGAGGAAGGTATGGTAATTCTCATCGAAGAGGATGGGTCAATTTGATGAGATGGTGACCAGCAAATATCAAGGGCTCTTACCGAACACGATAAAACCATTATTTAAATGGGGTTCAGAGGTCATCAGAGTAGCTGGATTTCGTTCCCACTACTCTATTAATTACTATAGCTAAACATATCTATGTTGTTGAACAATTTAAGGTCCTTAGATGCGATCTGGTTCAATGTTTTGCCAGTTTCATCGTTATCATATGATATCATATTATCAGCAGATTTTGTTCAGGTGTGACAAACATAGTGCTCTTTTATATTTTTTTTCCAGTAGAATAATTCTTGTTTAGTGTCCAATGTCTGGACTTTAATACATTTGACGAACTTAACTGATTGACAATATCAACTTTCATATTCAGCAGTGTAATAATTATTTATAGTGAACGCGTATCACGTACGATTGCTAGCTTAGCTTCATAACATGCTGTTCGTGCAACAACTTATGACGAATCATAAAAAGGATGAGAACGCACGTTTATGGCAAGCCATGTGGGACAAACACCGCATAATATATCCGCGAATATATACGCGTATTAATTTTACATGTGTAAAGTTTCGCTTTTTGAAGCGATCTCGCGAACCCACCAATACATTTATCGTTGGTATATGTACACAGCAAGAGCGGAATTGTTTTTTCGTGTATATTCTAATTAATCCGTGCATATATTGGATTTAATCTCCATATGTATTTTATTTAATACGTGTATATTTTCGAATTAATACGTGTATATATTCGAATTAATACGTGTATATATTGGAATTAAAACGTGGATATATTCGAATTAATTCGCGGATATATTTAATCCATATGATTGGCTCATAATATATACGCGTATATATTCCAATTAATACGCGTATAAATTCCAATTAATACGCGGATATATTATGCAGTGTTTGTCCCATATGGCTTGCCATACACGTTGTCATAGTCGTTGTGCATACGATTCGTGACACTCAATCGAGTGCGGTTAGGTAGGCTATATGTATTTTATTACGCAGTGGCCAACTGTAGGCTGGTAATAGGCTATAGGCTAACTTTAGCTAATTGCATCTGCCAAACTAAGTAGCTTAATCAGTAGGCCTGAATGTTTCTACGATTATAATCGAGTTAACGGAGCTGACGAGTATTCAAGATCGAAAGAGCGCTGACAAAGTACCATGCAAAAATCTCAACAGTTATTACATGTTTTGGATCATACTGAAAGGGGGGCGGGGGCAGTTGCTCCCACTGCTCCCCTGGCTACGTCCCTGATATAAACTGAACTTACTTGAAGCTAGCGAACAGGGTCAACCCACCCAATAGCAAAATTAGTACATAAATAAACCGAATTGAAGCTGGCGAACGTTGTACGGTTCTTTTATAAGGTATTTATTTTAGAGTATTCAAAATCATACAAAGTTTTGTATGGTGGAGTATAAGGATCGCGAGATACAATTTCTGAAAGTGGCAAGGAAAACGCGGTTAATATGACTGATTAAAGGTCTATTTTGACCGAAGTTTGTCCATTTTTCGGTCATTCACAACCACAGTAATATTATAGGTCTAGGTAAATTAGAGTGCGACAGTCGGAAATTCCGACTGTCGCACTCCAATTTTCCAACTATCGTCAGTTTTCACCCAGATTGGGGGGGGGGGGTGAGACACTCTCACACCCCCTCTAGCGACGTCCCTGCTTAGGATGTGTCAAGTGAATAAGCAACCCATAAGTGTAACATTTAGTCCCTTTTTAACATTTAAATTACACTGAATTGTCTCTCAACGTTCTGCATGAGTTCTGAGTTTCATTCCTAAGTTGATACATCAACTGAAAAACTTGGAGAAACACTTTTCCATTTTTATGTTGCTATGCAATCTTCAAGACAACGGCAAGGATAATGTGCTGAAGTCTAACAATCGTCTAAGACGGAAAACAACAATTTCATTCAGAAACCGAAGGAAACTAATCCGCTCTCATTTCTCAAGAGGCAGGCGAAGATGAGTAAGTATTTCTGCGTGTGGGTTTGTGTGTTGTACGTGTAAATCTTAGCAGAAAGTAGGTAAGGATGAGGAAGTTAAGTGATTCTAATAGAAGAGGGTGGGTCAATTTGATCTATGAGATGATGACCAGAAAAGTTCAGAGTCATCAGAGTAGCTGGATTTCGTTCCCACTACTCTATTAATTACTATAGCAAAACATATCTATGTTGTAGCATGCTATACATAGAAAATGATACACAGCCTCGTGAAGTATTGGAGTTGCTATTTGGTATATATTTATTTATCACTTTTGGCCTACTTGGCGACTTCTACTATTGACATAATCCTTATGGCATTTCGGAATTTAGTATATTTGTAAAACCTAAACTTATTTCGAAATACCCTGAATGTTATTCGTTGTGGAACCATGTGGATCTTATTCTCATTATGCGATATCAAACTATAAAATTAATTTGACGTCATAATAGTATGGTATTATAAATGACAATATGACTGTACTGAGCCGCTGCCGTAATGTATTTTCCTTTTAATTGTTGTTATGTCACCATATCTTCTTTGTGCTCTATAATTATGAGTACATCCATAGTTTAAAGTGAACACGTAGAAACCTACCGCACTTGTTGGGAACTGTTTATTTTCTTAATGAAAAAGGAATTACCAACCTTGTTATACAATACCCTTATAAGCCTAGCAAAATCTACACTACCACGAATAAACGTCTGCATATCTGTCATTTTTTTCAGATATTTATATTTACTGGTTAGTAATCGGTGTCCTACTAACGTTGAGTTTACGAGCAAAATCAGGTAAGCATTTACTGTTCCAAGTAACGTTTGTTAAGAAATGATTGCGAAATCATGCGTTGTAAAGTGATTGTATTTTCAGCTCAGCTAATAGCTTTCAGCTGAAATATAGCTATCGTGCGATTTTGCCGAAATTCTGTCACTTTTTGCCATCGTGATTGAAAGACTGCCATTTCTTCGTTTTTGCTTTGATTTGGCTGAAATGTCGTGAGAGGTTTGTGGACGTCAAGGTTTCATACATGTGATCATATTAACTATAAATGACCCAGGACCTCCTGGTGCACTAGCCTTAGTTCACAGTAATGTAATAATAGGTTGATTAGGGAGCTTAGAAGGGACATGTAAACTGACGTTTCGATGAAATGTGTCAAACTTGATATCCACAATATTTTAGCAGAAGTAGCAGAGGAATATTTTATCGAGAGTCATGTGTAGTCAACAGGATAAAACAATGAAGACCTTGTACCTACCTTATCTCAAGAACGAAAACATGTTTGTTACGGTACCCATTCTGATTTGGACAAACCCCTTGATAATAGTTTAGGTCAAAGTAATTTGACGTCAGCTATAGCTTAAATGCGAAAAAGTTGTGACCACCATAGCTAAGGAAATGTGATATTGATTAGTCTCCTACTTACATGAGAAGGTATCATTTTGATAATAAATGTATTGGTTATTGTGAAGGTCAAAGTTCATCAAAGGGTTAGCAGTATCTGCTGAAATCATATCAACAAAACGTTTTTATGACATCTTACAAGGATAACATTCGCTCATGCCCAAGTACGAGGAAGTCATCAATCAAACCTCCTTACAGCTTTGCATTCTGTTTGAAACATATAACAAATGCAGCTCTGCATTTTAGGTACTCATGCTTGCAACTTAGCAGTAGTAATAGCCTTTTAACTTTCAATCTTTTATCATTGTACAATTCAATTAAAAAAAATATCGTTATGTCTTGTTTTCAAAGCAAATATTTACAACTTTCTAATATTGTAAAAAACTATGTCTGCTAAGAAGGAGCATAACACAAAGGCAAAAGGGAGATGGGAGGAAAGAAAATGACACCGTTATCCTGGATATGTCTTTTATTTATTATCTTTTATTATAAATGGCTAAACTGCTCAGAAAGCTTCTGCAGCATTGATTCTTTTGTTTGATTATTATATTTACCATAAACGTGAGATTGTATACTAGAAAAGTATATTTTGTTTATTGATTTTATAAATTGTTTATACTTTTGTCTGCCAATCCAAATCATTCCAAACATCAAAGATTTTATTTATTTACAATCAGATATTCCACATGTTTACTTTACAGAAGAGACAGAACCTACAGTCCATTGCGATTCACGGCTGTATCTTAATCTTCATCGACCTGGTATCATCAACTGCAGTGTAAGTGAGCCTGTATATGGCTTCTACTGGTATTTTGACGATTATTCACAATCCGTTGTCACGTTACTAGATGACAGGCAGGCCGGACCTAGAAGCAATGACTTGACGATTGCTCAGAACGGTTCCCTGGTATTTAGAAACGTTTCGCTGAGTGATGAAGGGAGGTATCGTGTTGACGCTATTTTAGATGCTGGTGGCGATGTATCCACGTCCATAGACGTACTTGTCGTGGGTAAGAACTTATATGTTGATGATACATAGTGAGACCATTGAGGTGCCATTCACAGTCTCTTGTGAGACTTTGTCACTCAGTAGCTAACCTGGGTATACCATAGACAGTATGTTCTACTTGTCTAAATATCTGATTTTGAAAACATGGGAGTCAACGTTGTATAAGCATCACGTTATGTCAGAAGCAGTTAGTAACATGTTGAAAAAAAAACACTAAAAGTCTGATTAAATGTTTGAACAGCTAAATTATCGGTTAAAATACCTGTGAAATCCCTTTCGAAGGGATTTTTTTATACTTTCCGAAGGTACCTTTCTGTAATGTTCTTTTCTTTTTAGTACCCACAACACAGATGTTTCCCGCAATAGATGGTTGCCAGGGTGATGATTGCCGTTTGTTTTGGTATGGTGAACTCAAGTTGACATGTACAATGATTGGACGGCCAGCAGTAACTCTAACTTGGTACAATGATACTGCGGAGGCGGCAGTGATGGACGCCACTGAACAGAGTTACAAGGACCAATCCTCAGATATGTTTGTGTCTTCTTCTACCATCAATGTAAAGATAGATATCGAAAAAACACAAACCCTGACATGTACCCCATCAGGTTTATCAGTTTCCGAAAGGACGAAGAACGCGTCGGTTCTTTTGATGGGACCTACAAATCTTGCTAATGTATACAGGACCAAATACATTGATATTAATGAGGACACTAGTTATAATGAGGTACTACAAAGTAGTTGTGATAGCGAAACAATGTTTATTCAAACAGCAGAACCTAGTGGCAAGACCATTACTATGACAGATAAATACGATGATCCTGGCCAACTGATACTAACTTCAATATGTCTTGTGAATCATACTTACACAAGATCTTCGATGATGTTGCATCGTTACAAAACACCAGATGACAATAGTGTATCATTCATCAAAAATTGTGAAAGTAAACACCATTGCATTATTGCTGCTGACAACGGAAACGTAGACTTGACATGTGTTGTTAATAACACTCATCCTGCAGCAGACATCTCCTGGACAGTGCTCAACAGAAATATTTCGATCTTCAATATGTCAGCTTCCTCGTCATGTATCCTCGATAGATGCAATTCATCCGTTACAATCCAAGTTACCATTAGCGATGACCAAGAAGATATCGAGTATCCGGAATGTCTACAATGTGTTGTCATTCTTTCAGGGTATAAATTTCGTCACGAGTCGTATGCTACATTGAAAATGAATGGTAAGAGCTTGGCAATTTTCGAGCTTTCTCGTTTGTAAAGTTTTCAATACACATTGCACATGTTTGCCCGCCTCTGACCCCTTCGCTTCTGATTTAATGAACGTAAGTGTTACAATATACATAACTCCCTGGAATATGTAAAAAGAAAAAATTGCCTCTTTTCCCTATACCTCAATGATTTCCACATTTTGAATTACATTTACTCATTTCCCATTCGCGTTCAACCCCGAAATCAAAACCAAAAACTAAAAAATTACAAAGAAAAGGTGTCTCTTTTATTCTTAACATGCAGATCTTTTCTCATCAGGTATTTTGATCCGATATGCGATCTTACTTTAGAGCTACATCCGCGGGGAAGAGGAGGAGGGGAGGAGGGGGTGGTGGGTTTTAGAGGGTGCAAACATCAGTAAGTGGTCAAACTGTATCACATCGAATGCCTTCAGCCTGGGAATATTTCAATGGGTACAGGCGAAGCTGCCACAAACTCCTTTTGTTGTTTGTTATGACTTCCTTCATTTTTCCTTTCCTCAGCATTTGGAGGAAGGGCAGGAATGGGAACCAGGGAGAGGGGAGGACCCTAATACATTCCCTTTTCTGACATAACGGAGCTTAGTACAAATGTAGCAAATTTAGTTTTAGTATAACAATAACTTTACAGTTTCAGTTTATTTTCTCCACACCACCTCAGTGAGGTATAAAATACATATACACGGTACACTTCAATAGCAATCCAAAGATTAAAAAAAATGACAAAAACATATACCTTAAGATCATTGGGAGTAATAAGGAAAGAGAAAAGATTGACGCACGTTCTCTCAACGATTTGTGCGGAATAGTTTGAGAGGAGAAAGGGGGGGGGGTGGAGGAAGATTTTAGAAAGTCTGAAGTT
Source organism: Apostichopus japonicus (assembly GCF_037975245.1). Lineage (NCBI taxonomy): Eukaryota > Metazoa > Echinodermata > Holothuroidea > Aspidochirotida > Stichopodidae > Apostichopus > Apostichopus japonicus. The sequence goes on along the minus strand of NC_092568.1, from coordinate 4,814,327 downwards.
AGATGAAACTGTTTAGAGAAAGAACCTTCTTTAAGAGACAAAAGTTTTCAGAATCTTACTAACAAATTTACTTAAATTTACAAGGACAGTTTTACCCAATGATTGAAACAAATGCTTCATTTGATTAGAACTGGGTCTTTTCCTAAAATATGGTTTCAAAAACTCAATTCTAGCGGCTGAAAGTAAGGACAAACAAAAATGTAATGCAACAAAAAGAAGTAAAGACAAACAAGAAATGAATTCTGCCTTATAAGGTTTACTATCCTAAGACATTATATATATGAAGCCATGATAACATGATGTTATCTGTTTTTTCAGGAAACCATACCGCGAACCCTCCACCATCATCGTCTTCGACACCGTCACCTTCACCGACATTGTCATCGTCACCGTCACCGTCACCGTCACCGTTACCGTCACCGTCACCAACAGATTGTGTTAGCTGCTGGGCCATCTGCGCCCTATTGTCCATTGTCATCATCGCTACAATACCAGTGCATGCAGCTATCTACTTTTGTAGAACAAGAAAAAATGGAAACAATTACAATGCAGCGCCTCAGGGAGAGGAAATCGGATTACAAGTTAATGACGGGTAACTGCTATAGCGTGGCTCGTAGTACCCTGCCATTTTGTAGTTATTTTGCACATTTCTATTTGAATAACCATTGAGTTTATGTTGCATAGTGATATTAAAACCTCTTCGTAAATTACCTTATGGGGTTTCCCTTTCATGATCATAGCAAGTTTCTCTACCTTTCCACGTTATAAGAACAGTTTATAAACCGTTTTATTAACTCCATGGGACGGGTTTAGACATTTGAAAGGAAGCAGCAAAAAGCGTTAGAGTTGTAAAATGTTAAGAAGATGACGAGAAAACAAAAGTCAAATAATAAATCAGGAAGAATTGCTTCTTCAACCAAAATATTATGATATGATAATTTCGGTTGGGTCAGATACTACAGGATGCTTACATACCGGTCACTCGGCAGTATTTGATACATCATGCAATCGTCCGCTTATCTATCTATCCTTCTATCCATCTAATTTACGAATATCCCTAATTCTCGAATAACTGCAGTCTTTAGATGACAGTAAAACTAATTATATAATATTTCACCAATATCACATAATAATTTGCATGTAGTTGTTTTGATTCTAACCTCCCCTGGGACGAACATTATCAACATGTTTTCAAAAATGTATAAGACTATAAGTGCACTTTATAAAGTTGAGAACTTCCATTTCTTAATGTCAAAAGTGCTGTATGATTCACTTATTTATTAGTTAATTTGTCATAATTGCAACATAGTTAGTGAGAAGTTAATCGTAAATATGTAATTTCGAAAATGTGGTTAGACTGAAGAAGAAATGGTATTATCGAGCTCATACCAACCTTGATGTAATAATTATAGTATCAAGTCAACACAGCCATTTAGAAATATGTGAATAGTCTTACAAAAGTAGTGTAAGGTGGGGAAGCCAAATGTTTGTGCTCATTGCATGTCAATTCCATGCTGGACAATTCGCAATCTTACATCACCCAAAATTTAGAGTTAACAGTAAGATGACTCCCCGCTGTTGTACCTACAACCTGTGGTGTTGACGTACACACATTGTATTATAAATTCGCTCCACTGACGTGATTTGAAGTGATTTACTTCAAGCAAATAAAAACGAACCCCTGATTTGTCAACGTCTTGTCCGGTGGCAAATCTCAACTAATTAGAATCATTGTAACATTTTCTGAAAGATAGCCTCTCTTTCTCCACACATTAGTTTCAATGATATCAAGTTTGGATTCTTATCCGTCGGAAGAACTGTGTTTTCATTTCTGTAACTTCCAAAATGTATTCATGGTGCTATATTTTCCATCACGTTTAACTTCATTTGCGAGTACTACTTGGCGTGCATCTGTCATCATGAATATAAAGAAAATGGAGGCAAATCTTACGGACTGGAAGAGTGATGCACGTGTTCCACAGTTCCCGATGGCTACGACCCTGCTTATTGTGAGGAAGTGATATTATACCCCCTTTAAGTTCCTGCCAAACTCCTGCAAGGTCTTTAACCTTTCGCTCTTTTGACCAATAAGTTTTCCCCTGTTTATTCCCACGTGTACGGTGTCGGTCCATTTTCAGACGTCTAGCTTAGGAGCCCGTATTTTCAGACAAAGAAAAACATAACCAAACATTAGGACCATGCGTTGTTGCTTTATCACACATGATTGGTTCATTCAGTGATGTCTTTGATGAATATAAATAATATTCTGAAGTAGGTATCATTGAACACAACCATGAATCATGATCAGATGCCCCATCACGTGTGACACCACGCTTTGAAACTTATAAACAGTTTTTTATGGACTGAGGCAAATTAGTTCTGGACAGGGAATCAACTAGACTCACTATCACTGTCATAGCCGTAGAATGTATATCTATTTGTTTCCAATCAGTATCTTGAAGTAGTTTTACAGCGTTTAATTCATCATTATCATACTTTTCTATATTAATCACTTGGTGCAAGAATGTTTTCTTTGGTTTTCATTGTAAATTTGCTCATTTAAACGTTCTCTCCAGTTGACTAACCAAGTTTTCACAACGCAATTTATTAATTTTATTACTTATTTCATCGTTAGTTTAATCATTCAAATGTATTTTTGCTTTTACGATTAAAAATACTGTATTTTATGTGTAAGTTTTCACTTTCTTATATACCTAAGATTTGTTTTATATGATTCATGTTCATGTTGCAAAGGAGCAATGTCAAATTAAACAACAAAGGGTTTTGCAACTCTTTAGTTTGATTATGAAGTGATGACCTTCAAGTAGTTATAATCGTATAGTGCTACGTTTGATTATGTAAGCCATCGCAATTATTTGAATATTTGTTAATGGTTTGATTATTACAGCTTTCATTTTCTTACCTAAGTCAACGATATATGAAGCTATACGTTTGATTTGATGCCATGTTTGATCACCATGGGTAAATATTGGTTGTATCACCGGTCATCTACCATTTCTTGACAGTGGCGGAGCTAGGGGTATTGGTCAGAGGGGGCGAGAATGGTCTGTAAGGGCGCTTTGGACACTATCTAAGCGGAGCGCCACCACAAGTTGGCGCGGAGCGTACAGAATTTTTTTGAGTATAGATACTCCCTAGATCACCGGAAATGACCCTTTCCGGGCCTTGCAAATTTGCAAATAAACGAAGAATAAATAGCCGTTAGAGCATTTTGTCAGGAAATTACACGAACAAAATGTGACAAATGTCAATAGGTAGATGAGAGCGCAATAAAAAAGTCAATAATCGCGAATAAGTAAAGAGTGGTAAAAAGCTGAAAAGGGCCCAGCAGTCCATTTGAGTCCGTCAGGGGGGGGGGGGCATCCGCCCCTGACTATATGGACGCTCCGCCACTGTTTCTTGACCTTGTCAATTAATTTATTCTGCTTTAAGGCCACTTCCTTTACCTTGTAGCCTATAAGTGATTGTGTAAATTGTAAATAGACGTTGGTGACTGTTTAAATTGCATAAACTTGTCCTCATTTCGAAAATATTAATTTTGTATCATTTCTAACATTAACAAGAAAATAAATTAATGTTCTATGTCCCAATTTAGGGATCAGACAATCGTATGAGTAGGGATTAATTGTATCTGTTTTAGATACACTTATAAATATAACTATGTATATATATATATATATATATATATATATATGTATATAGATATATATAGATAGATATAGATAGATGTATATATGTATATAGATAAATATATATATAAATATATATATATTTATATATATATATTTATAAATATATATATATATATATATATATATGCATATATAGTTTTAAATTTTACTTAAAAGAATAGACCAGGTCAAAATTTAATTTGATATGTTAAAGAGGAACATAATCAAAGCAATCTAGTGAAGTTTGCATTCAATTCCTATGTACAGTGTTTGAGATTATGTTCTTTTGTAACATATCAACAACAAATTTTGACCTGGACAATTCTTTTAATTTATATCCTGTCCACCCTGTTCACTGTCACTAAATATCCACCCATGCAGTAGACTAAACTGTGCCTATTCTACGCTGACTTTTATTATAAACTTAAATATATCAGTATCATCATCTTATTCCTCTTAACCAAATAATTGACATCTTGAAATATGTATGTCATATCTTCAACAGTTCCTCTGTCACATGTATTGCTACGTAGATAACAACAACAATAATAACAAAGAAGCACTAATGCCAACGTAATAGTTACCATCTTAATTTCTGTAAAACATCAATCAATCAACAATTACCAGATGAATACATTCACCTCATCGATTGGATACTTCAGTAGCCTCCCTCCCACAACTTCACATTCAGTTATATCATGCAGTAGCAAATAGTTTTCAATCACTCTTGTGCAGTCGGAAATAATATCACAGACGTTGAACAAATCATTTCTTTTCGACTGTTATGCCAATGATGTAGATATCGGAGTCCTCTTGTCTACGGTTCTTAATATGTTATTCTTATGTGACGATGACCGATACTAGACCTATATGTGGTATAAGCTGGGATGTTCAATAGTAAATACGATACATACTAGTACGATGATATCTTAGTTTAGTTTATTAGTTTTGCTGTTTAAGGCAGTTACTATACAGATAACTTAGTACCAAAATATGATAACTACGGTTATGTAATAGTGTGGAGTTATATTCTGTTCAGTCCCTTATATCATCCCTCAAAATCAATTATAAGCAAAAACATGTTAACAAATTTTGTTCAACATAATATAATTTCGTGATAACGAAATAAAATTTGTAATAACGGATTTTAAACTCGTAATAGCGACTTTTAATCCCGTTGTTGAACAATCTTTGTATTATAACGAGTTTGTTTCTCGTCAACTTGCAAGTTCAAACTCGTTATAACGAAATTCAACCAGATTATATATACTTCACAAGTTCCATATACTGGGCCAGAGTATGGTCAGTGGATATAATAAGCAGACACGACGGGGCTTTGTCAGTTTGAAATTTGTTGCCAGTACTTTATCATGTAAAAGTACAGAGATTTCTCACAGTGTAACTCATTTTTAAAGAATGAATGTATTAAACCGGACAGGGCAGTAAAAAAAAAAAAAAAAATATATATATATATATATATATATATAAACATATATATATATATAAACATATATATATATATATATAAATGAAAATCGTAATGAGTTGGAAAATCAAGAACAGTGAAAAAACTTTCAGCCTTCACCGGGATTCGAACCACGGGCCTCCCGCTCTGTACGCGGACACCCTAACCACTAGGCTATGGACGCTGATTGTATGTCCAGAGGTTCGAAACCGGTAAGGAAGATCGTAATTCCACTGTAGGCGTTTGTCACCTATATCGAACAATACTAGTTCTGTATTTGGTGACATATTTTGCCCTACTCTAGAGATCAAACATGATGCTATCCAACTCGAAAATCATTTGTGATTCCTAAAGCTGGATCTCGAAAGAGATACTTTGAACAGACTTTATGTTAATGCAATGGAGGTAAACGACAAAGGCAAATGAATATATATAAATGAAAATCGTAATGAGTTGGAAAATCAAGAACAGTGAAAAAACTTTCAGCCTCCACCGGGATTCGAACCACGGGCCTCCCGCTCTGTACGCGGACACCCTAACCACTAGGCTATGGACGCTGATTGTATGTCCAGAGGTTCGAAACCGGTAAGGAAGATCGTAATTCCACTGTAGGCGTTTGTCACCTATATCGAACAATACTAGTTCTGTTTTTGGTGACATATTTTGCCCTACTCTAGAGATCAAACATGATGCTATCCAACTCGAAAATCATTTGTGATTCCTAAAGCCGGATCTATATATATATATATATATATATATATATAGGAATAACGGAAAAACTGTTAAACAACTATGCTGCATTTAGAGAAAGGCTGGATCTCGAGTGAGATACAATAATTAAATTAGGTAAGTGATTGGAAGTAAAACAGCCAATGTTTGGTTTTTGCAGAGCTTTCGAGCAAAACTAGCTCTTCTTCAGTGCATGATCACCGAAAGTGACAAGGAGTAGCAGGAATTGAAACTGTTTTATAGAGGAGATGTCGGCAAGGTTGTAAGGGCAAAGCGACTTACTGATTTCTGCTGAATTGAGCAGAAGTTTTAGAAATTCGGATTATTTTAATCCGCGTCGGATTATTTTAATCCGATTCCGTCGTAATTGTAAAGGAATTGTTTTGGTTTATCTGGGACGGCAAATCGTTTCTGATGTTTAAACCGAATGGTGCCGTGGTCTTTAGGTTTAGTTCCCAGAAATTTTCTTTCGCTTTCCTAGATTTATCTGTCCAAGAATCGTTCTGGTCAATGGCAATAACACGCAAATTCTCAATTGAATGATTTTGGAGATTGAAGTGATTTGCAACAGGTTGGTAGATCTTTTTTGTTTTGATCGCCGATCTATGTTGTGTCATTCTCATTCTAAGAGTGTTTTTTGACTCTCCAATGTATTGTAAGTTACAAATATTGCAGTAGATGAGGTAAATGACATTTTTGGATAGGCAGTTAATTTTGTGCCGAATTTGGAACGTGCGTTTGGTTTGGTTGCTCTGAAAGGCCCCGGTCGAATCGACAAGTAAGCACGTTTTGCAATTTTGTGTACAGGGCGATGATCCTGTAGTTTCTGTTTTGCTTTCCCCTAATGGGGTGTCATCCCGAAAGGATGCCCGAACTAAGATATCCCGTAGGTTGCTGGGTCTTTTAAAAGCGATGACAGGTAATTCTGGGAATACTGATTTCAGGCGTTCGGTGCCTTGAAGTAGGTGAAAATTCTTCTGAATGATATTAGCCAGTGGTGGGAGACCAGGGTGGAATTCAGTAACCAATGGTACCCTTTTGGAACTGGTTTGACGAGTTTTGTACGTCAATGTTTCGGTACGGGGTTTGCTTTTAGCCTTTTTGATGGCATTTTCAATAGTACCCCGAAAATACTGTCTGTTTAGGAGGTGTTGTGACAGTTCTTTAGTGCGTGAATCAAAATCGACTTCAGAGGAGCAAATGCGTCGAATGCGCAACGCTTGACTGTACGGAATATTTCTAGTACAGTGACGTGGATGGCAACTGCTTGGTAAGAGGTAGTTGTGCTTGTTCGTGGGTTTATTGAACAAGTCTGTTTTGAGTGAACCATTTTGTAGGGTCACGGTGGTGTCCAGAAAGTGAACGCCAAGTCCAGAAAAATCAGCAGTGAATTTGATAGTGTGATGAAACGAGTTTATGTCATCAATGAAGAGTTTTAGATTTGCCTCACCATGGGTCCATATCATAAAGATATCGTCAATGTAACGTAACCACGTGTGTGGTTTCAAGTTTTGTCGAGATAAAAATTCTTTCTCGAGGTTTCCCATAAAGATGTTGGCAAAAGACGGTGCCATTTTGGTACCCATTGCGGTGCCATGAATTTGGAGGTAGTGTTTGTTGCCAAATACCAGATTATTGTTGGTCAAGATAAGTTGCATTAATTCGGCCAATTCTTTCTTCGTGGGGGTTTTGCCACGTTTCGGTTTGAATGCTTTTGTGCAGGCCGAAATGCCCTCTTCGTTAGGGATATTTGTGTATAACGAAGACACATCCAAGGTAACTAACAGAGAGGATAAGGGAAGATTTTTTATTTCCCCAATTTTCCGGATGAAATCCGTAGTGTCCTGCACATAGGACGGTAGGGCCGAAACGAGAGGTTGGATGAGGAGATCCACGAATTTGGAAATTTTTTCAGTCGCTGTGCCATTACCCGATATTATGGGCCTCCCGGGATTGCCTTCTTTGTGAATTTTAGGCAGAAAATAAAAGCGACCAGGTTTTGGGTCGTTTTCCAGGAGGTTTTGGCCTAACTTGCGGTCAATGGAACCGTTAGAGACTATCTTTTGGATGACTCTTTTCACGTTTTGTGTGATTTCTTGAGTAGGATCAGAATCTAGGAGTTTGTAGTGTAGAGGGTTGCCGAGTAGTCTGTTGGCTTCCTCTCTGTAGAATTGTTTGCCCATAGCGACAATTGCAGAACCCTTGTCGGCTGGCTTGATGACAATGTCATCGCGCTTCCGGAGTTCATGAATGGCCTGTCTCTCAGTTTTGTTGAGATTGTCGCGGAAATCTGGGGCGGAGGTGTGTGTTTTAACATCCTCTTCAATGGCCGAAATAAATGATTCAAGAGGCGCACAATGGGCCTTGGGTGGATTCCACGAGCTTTTTGGCTTAAAATTGGAATCCAAGTCGTTGGTTTGTTGCGTGGTGTTATTGCCATTTTCGTCGGCAAAAAATTCACGGAGACGTAAGCGTCGATAGAACAGATTTAGGTCAAGAGAAAGTTTCTGAGCGTTTACTTGCCGTGGTTTAGGGCAAAAATTTAGACCTTTGGAGAGTAGGTTTGTTTCTCCTGCCGAGAGTTGGCAATCAATGGTAACAACTGCACTTTTGGTGGTGTTGCATGCGGTCTGTATCTCTTTCCGACGGAATCTGCGAGACCTGGTTCTTTTTGAGGTTTCAAGTTGGGTTTTCTGGTGAAATAAAAAATCTTCCCTTATCCTCTCTGTTAGTTACCTTGGATGTGTCTTCGTTATACACAAATATCCCTAACGAAGAGGGCATTTCGGCCTGCACAAAAGCATTCAAACCGAAACGTGGCAAAACCCCCACGAAGAAAGAATTGGCCGAATTAATGCAACTTATCTTGACCAACAATAATCTGGTATTTGGCAACAAACACTACCTCCAAATTCATGGCACCGCAATGGGTACCAAAATGGCACCGTCTTTTGCCAACATCTTTATGGGAAACCTCGAGAAAGAATTTTTATCTCGACAAAACTTGAAACCACACACGTGGTTACGTTACATTGACGATATCTTTATGATATGGACCCATGGTGAGGCAAATCTAAAACTCTTCATTGATGACATAAACTCGTTTCATCACACTATCAAATTCACTGCTGATTTTTCTGGACTTGGCGTTCACTTTCTGGACACCACCGTGACCCTACAAAATGGTTCACTCAAAACAGACTTGTTCAATAAACCCACGAACAAGCACAACTACCTCTTACCAAGCAGTTGCCATCCACGTCACTGTACTAGAAATATTCCGTACAGTCAAGCGTTGCGCATTCGACGCATTTGCTCCTCTGAAGTCGATTTTGATTCACGCACTAAAGAACTGTCACAACACCTCCTAAACAGACAGTATTTTCGGGGTACTATTGAAAATGCCATCAAAAAGGCTAAAAGCAAACCCCGTACCGAAACATTGACGTACAAAACTCGTCAAACCAGTTCCAAAAGGGTACCATTGGTTACTGAATTCCACCCTGGTCTCCCACCACTGGCTAATATCATTCAGAAGAATTTTCACCTACTTCAAGGCACCGAACGCCTGAAATCAGTGTTCCCAGAATTACCTGTCATCGCTTTTAAAAGACCCAGCAACCTACGGGATATCTTAGTTCGGGCATCCTTTCGGGATGACACCCCATTAGGGGAAAGCAAAACAGAAACTACAGGATCATCGCCCTGTACACAAAATTGCAAAACGTGCTTACTTGTCGATTCGACCGGGGCCTTTCAGAGCAACCAAACCAAACGCACGTTCCAAATTCGGCACAAAATTAACTGCCTATCCAAAAATGTCATTTACCTCATCTACTGCAATATTTGTAACTTACAATACATTGGAGAGTCAAAAAACACTCTTAGAATGAGAATGACACAACATAGATCGGCGATCAAAACAAAAAAGATCTACCAACCTGTTGCAAATCACTTCAATCTCCAAAATCATTCAATTGAGAATTTGCGTGTTATTGCCATTGACCAGAACGATTCTTGGACAGATAAATCTAGGAAAGCGAAAGAAAATTTCTGGGAACTAAACCTAAAGACCACGGCACCATTCGGTTTAAACATCAGAAACGATTTGCCGTCCCAGATAAACCAAAACAATTCCTTTACAATTACGACGGAATCGGATTAAAATAATCCGACGCGGATTAAAATAATCCGAATTTCTAAAACTTCTGCTCAATTCAGCAGAAATCAGTAAGTCGCTTTGCCCTTACAACCTTGCCGACATCTCCTCTATAAAACAGTTTCAATTCCTGCTACTCCTTGTCACTTTCGGTGATCATGCACTGAAGAAGAGCTAGTTTTGCTCGAAAGCTCTGCAAAAACCAAACATTGGCTGTTTTACTTCCAATCACTTACCTATATATATATATATATATATATATATATATATGTTATTTCAAATATAGTGACCTGTCACAATTAATTGAAATAACTTGAATTGAGATTTTAGTTGAATGAACTTAATTATGTATATGCAAAATGTTGCCTCAACTTTCACAAGTTATCCCAATACATTAGGTTTGACAGTGTAGCGGTGCATCTGTGTCTCTTCGTGTGTCCTTATCTTTGTTTTCGTTCAGTAACTATTTATATGAGTCATTTCTGTATTGAAGCAAATGACTCAAGCCACACCGAAACGATGACGCAATCGTCTCAATAAAACAGCATAGTTACCAAAAAGAGGGGATTTGGTTCTTTAAACAGCGTTTTACATCTTGTAACGACAAAAAGTAAGAAATATATATGCAGCAATTTGACTTAGATCATGGAAGTGCATGACCTATCTTTTCCATAACTATCAAAACCAATACTAGTGACCGAACGCGATCAGATAAATCAAGATCACATCTCTTTACGGCGGTGTCACCGTATGAACTGGCCGGATATTTTCCACACACCTATTTGTATCGCACCCTACGGCAACAACGAACCGTTCAAAATCGCTTCAAGCTACACGGAATTAACACCAAACAAATACCACACACGATTTGTACAGAGACACAGTCCTACATAAAATACACATATTACAATTAAATACTTATCTCAATTCAAGTACGGTTTATGGCACAAATGGATATTTTGTGGAATTTCAGCCAACGTACTGTAATGGATTTAAAAAAAAAATGCCAAAAAAAAAATCGAAATTGTAATCTTCCATCTTCGTGTACCATCAATATATAGGTGCCTTGATGTGATTAACTCCCACATGGTTGTCCACGTGTTCTGTCTCGAAGGTTGGTTCACAATGCTAATATTTATTACGTGGTATATACTTCATATATTTCCCCTACTTTCGAAGTCTTGCAGAATCGTACTTGAACCAAAGATCAACAAAAGGCAGCAGTGCAATGAAAATTAACATATAGGTGCTCTATGTTGACATTGCTCTAACAATATCTTTGTCAAAGATAACTCAGTGGTAAGTAAATATGTGATCTTTACCCCAGACGTATTTGCACACAGTGATTGAGGCTTTTCTCTAGCAGTATCGTGAAAGAAATTAGGCAGAACAAGCTGAAAATCTTTACTATAGTTCATGATTGCAAATATTTCAATGATTTCAGTGATATATATGTTCGTCCTATCAATTTCGCGTTATATATTAATTTAGGCACTGTAGACGTATATTCTGTGATATTCAAGTTGTGTATGTAAGTTGGTGCCACATTGTTCTTTTGATATACGTTTAATGGCAAAAAATGATGTGTTGGGTTATTTGACCCGTGAAATGTTATCCCTATGACGTCATACGTCACTCAGGCTCTACAAACCATGCCCAGTCACATATCAATGAAGTTTGAAGTCCATCGGCTTTTTGTTTAAGGAGTAGTTTGCGAAACGCTTTTTCTTGCATATTTGACCTTTGACCATGTGACCTTTGGCGTTTCACATTAAATATTGCACCAACCACCCTTGAGGTAATGAACTGAAACTTGGTGGGTTGGTCTGAGTTCATTGGGGGTACCACAGATTGACATAATGATATGTGGCGGACTTACCTGCTGATCAAAAGAAATGTGTGTGAGTGTGTGTGACCGCGTGCACTTGTTTTACATTCATAATTATATTTTCTTCCTAGTTTCTATTAGATTTGTTGTAATTTTCAACAATAGACAGTACATTTTTGACTTCTGATAAGTCAAGAATTTTATGCGAGATAATTTACCCAGGCTTAATTTGTAGGAGATAAAGATATTTTACGGGAGATCATTTACCCCTGCATACAAACAGTCTATCATATAAGCAAACTTGTTTTCCCGATACTGTCTCCCATTCAACCTTGCTATGGAAACATAGCAAGGTGCTGTCAAAATGTTAACATTGTTGGGAGAAGAGAGTAGCTTTTACATGTGAATGTACTGGATATAATACGAAGAGTTTATTGGAAAAATATGTTAATATGCCTTCATTGAAATTTGCTGGCAGTCACAGGAAAATTATTTCCTTTAGCTCAGCAGATGTTCTTAGTTTCAATATACTCAATGCGCCTTCTGTGTTAAAAGATCTGATTTTAAGTTGCTTTTAAAATTGTTGGTTGATATAAATTACATATAATTCATGCAATACGTGGCAGTGGAATGAAACGCATTTTGAAAATGTATGATGCTAGATAAGTGTGAGTGGCACTGATGGAATTAGAACCAAATAAACTATGACTTTACAGGAAGCGGATATAAGGAGCAAAGAATAGGAAGAACGGACTTAATATGAGGCCTTGGATTTGAGACTTAATACGTAAGATCCAATCGATTTCTGTTCGTTTACGTGGAGTTAAGGTTTTGAAGTTCATATTCAACCGGAAACTTTAACCACGGTGCCCGGGGTAATATGGGGGCATATTTGGCATTGAGGTTTTCCGCAACGAAAATTACCTTGCGGAGGTGAAACTTGGTAATTAAGTCTGGAGGAAGTGAATAGAAATGCAATAAAAAATGAAATATATATATATATATATATAGCGAGTTATTTTGATACCCCTTGTTACAAACATTAACTTGGGATGCGTCATGTGAATAAGCAACCCATAATTGTGACATTTAGTCCCTGTTTAGCATTAAAATTACACTGAATTGTCTCTCCACGTTCTGCAGGATTTCTGGGCATCATTCTTAATTTGATACATCAATTGAAAAGCTTTGAGAGACACTTTTCCATTTTCATGTTGCAATAAAGACTTCGAGGCAACGGCAAGGATAAGGTACTGAAATCTAACAATTGTACAAGCCGGAAAAACCATTTTATGCAGCAACCGAAGTAAAATTGTCGTTTAGAGGATGAAGATGAGTAAGTTTGTATGTAAGTATATATATATATGTATATATATATATATATATATATATATATATATATATATATATATATATATATATATATACAGAACTAGTATTGTTCGATATAGGTGACAAACGCCTACAGTGGAATTACGACCTTCCTTGCCGGTTTCGAACCTCTGGACATACAATCAGCGTCCATGGCCTAGTTGGTTAGGGTATCCGCGTACAAAGCGGGAGGCCCGGGTTCGAATCCCGGTGGAGGCTGGAAGTTTTTTCACTGTTCTTGATTTTCCAACTCATTACGATTTTCAATTATATATATATATATATATATATATATGTATCTGTATCTGTATCTATATCTATATCTATATCTATATCTGTATCTGTATATGTATCTATATCTATATCTATATCTCTATCTCTGTATCTCTATCTCTGTCAATATCTATATCAATATCTATCAATATTTATCAATATCTATATCTATCTATATCTCTATCGATATCTCTATCGATATCTCTATCTCTATCTATATCTCTATCTATATCGCTATCTATATATCTATATCTATCTATATCTCTATCAATATCTCTATCTCGCTATCTATATATCTATCTATCTATATCTCTATCAATATCTCTATCTCTATCTATATTTCTATCTATATCTCTTTCTATATCTCTATCTATATATCTATCTATATCTCTATCTATATCTCTATCTATATATCTATCTATATCTCTATCTATATCTCTATCTATATATCTATCTATCTATCTATATATCTATCTATATATCTATCTATATCTCTATCTATATATCTATCTATATATCTATCTATATATCTATCTATATCTATCTAAATATCTATATCTATAAGATTATACGTGTTAACGTTAATTGTCTTAGGAGGTAAATTTGCGGCCATTGCTAAGGACCCAGCTGCATAATGAAATACTTCCGTGGAGTACATCCTAAGTTTAAGGTAACCACGCAGAGCCCTACCGCACTTATTCCGACTTTTAATTTAATTTTCAAAGTGAAATCACCAACCTTGTTATACAATAACCTATAGGCCTAACAAAATCTACTTTACCAGGAATAAACGTCTGCATGTCTGTCATTTCTTCAGATATTTATTTTTACTGGTTGGTAATCGGTGTCCTACTATCGTTGGGTTTACGAGCAAAATCAGGTAAGCATTTACTTAAGTGTTCCAAGTGTTCCAACGTTTGTTAAAAAAGGATTGCGAAGTCATTCGTTGTAAAGTGATTGCATTCTTAGCTCAGCTGAAGCTTTTAGCTAAATTATAGTTATCGTGCGATTTCCCAAAATTCTTTCACTTTTTCCATCGTGTTTGAAAGACTGCTATTTCGTCATTTTGCTTTGATTTGATCAAAGCCATTTATGGTCACAAGACGCCATTCTCTGAACACGTAAAAATGCTACCCCTCCTAGAACCTTTCTCCAAAGGTGCTGAAATGTTGTGGATATAAACCAAAGTTGTTTAGGGAAAAATATTGTCATCATGTGAGGGCCCCAAACAGGGCCTTCTTCATAAAGATTTCATTTATGATGTACTCTTGGACAGCTCATAGTTTGGCTACCCCGTGTGAAATTTAATGGAACGGTCCCACAAGAGCTGTATAGAACTTTTCCATACTTGCAAGTATCATAGATGATGTGATTTTTCCATGATTATACTACGGTCATCACCATTTCACAATAAGAGTTCATTGATGTAGATTCTACAGACGTCCCAACTAATCTATAAATGACCCAGGACCTACTGGTCCACTAGTCTAAGCCCACAGAAATGAAAGAATATGTTGGTACGGGAGCTTAGAAGGGACATGTAACCTGACGTTCGATGAGATGTGTCAAACTTGATATCCAGAACATTTAGCATTTAAAGCAGAAGGAATATTTTATGAAGAGTCATGTGTAGTCAACAGGATAAATAGAATGAAGACCTTGAAGACCCACCTTATCTTAAGAACGGAAACATGTAGGTTACGGTACCCATTCTGAGATGGACAAACCCCTTGAAATTAGTTAAGGTAAAAGACATTTTGACGTCAGCTAGCTCAAATGTGAAAAATGTTGTGACCACCATAGCTAAGGAAATGTAACATTGACTAGTCTCCTACTTTCATGAGAAGGTATCATTTTGATAATAAATGTATTGATTATTGTGAAGGTCAATATTCATCAAAGGGTTAGCAGTATCTTCTGATATCATATCAACAAAACTTTTTCATGATATCTTTCAAGGATAACACTCACTCATGCCCAAGTACGATTAAGTCATCAATCAAACCTCATTACAGCTTTGCATTCTGTTTGAAAAATATAACAAAGGCAGCTTCGCATTTAAAGAATTCACGATCGCAAATTAGCAGTAATTATAGCCTTTTAACTCTTCAACTTTTTTTTTCAATCTTTTATCATTGTACAATTCAATTAAAAAAATATCGTTATGTCTTATTTCAAAACAAATGTTTACAACTTTCTAACTTTGTAACAAACTATGTCTGCTAAGTAGGAGCATAAGACAAGGGTAAAGGGAGATCGGAGGAGGGAAAGGACACCGTTTTTTAGATCTGTCTTATAGTTTTCGCACAAACAAATAGCTAAACTGCTCAGAAAGCTTCTGCAGCATTGATTCTTTTGTTTAATTATTATATTTACCATGAACGTGAGATTGTATACTAGAAAAGTATATTTTGTTTATTGATTTTATAGATTGTTTGTACTTTTGTCTGCCAATCCAAATCATTCCAAACATCAAAGATATTAATTTTTACAATCAGATATTCCACATGTTTTACTTTACAGAAGACACAGAACCTACAGTCCATTGCGATTCACCGCTGTATCTTAATCTTCATCGACCTGGTATCATCAAGTGCAGCGTAAGTGAGCCGGTATATGGCTTCTACTGGTATTTTGGGAATAACCCACAATCCATAGTAACATTGCTGGAGGATCGACAGGCCGGCCCTAGAAGTGGTGATCTGACGATTGCTCAGAACGGTTCTCTGATATTTAGCAACGTTGCAATGAGTGATGAAGGGCAGTATCGTGTTGATGCTATTTTAGACGCTGGTGGCGATGTATCCACGAACATAGACGTATTCATCGTAGGTAAGTACTTCTATGTTGATGATGCATAGTGTGACCATGGAGTTGTGACTGTGTATCTCACAAGCAAACCTGATGGGTATACCATAGACAACATATTTTACATGTCTAAATATCTGATTTTTGGAATGATGGGAGTCAACGAAATGAAGGGAACAACTAAATAAAAGAAAGAATATGTTATGAGGGGAAGCTCCTTTTCCCCTGAGACGTCATATTTTTCTTACAGTTAATTTAATAATGTTTAATAAAAAGAAAGAAATAGAAAGAATGTAATTTGATGCCTATAACCACGTTATATTAGAATCACGTTAAGTCAGAAACAATTAGCAACATGTTGAACGAAAAGCAATAACAGGCTGATGATTATTTAACATCCTAATGATCGGTTTAAAATGTCCCTTTCCAGGCGACTTAGACTGTGTTTGATTACTTTCCGAAGGTACCTTTTTCTGATGTTCTTTTCTTTTTAGTACCCACAACACAGATGTTTCCTGCGATAGATGGTTGCCAAGGTGATGATTGCCGTTTGTTTTGGTATGGTGAACTCAAGTTGACATGTACAATGATTGGACGACCAGCAGTAACTCTTACTTGGTACAATGATACTGCGGAGGCGGCAGTGACGGACGCCACTGAACAGAGTTACAAGGATCCATCCTCAGATATGTTTGTGTCTTCTTCTACCATCAGTGTAAAGATAGATATCGACAAAACACAAACCCTGACATGTACCCCATCAGGTTTATCAGTTTCCAAAAGGACGAAGAACGCGTCGGTGCTTTTGATGGGACCTACAAATCTTGATAATGTATACAGGACCGAATACCTTGATATTAATGAGGACACTAGTTATAATGAGCTACTACAAAGTAGTTGTGATAGCGAAACGATGTTCATTCAAACATCAGAACCTATTGGCAAGACCATTAATATGGCAGATAAATACGATGATCTTGGTCCACTTATACTAACTTCAATATGTCTTGTGAATCATACTTACACAAGAACCTCGATGATGTTGCATCGTTACAAAACACCAGATGACAATAGTGTATCATTCATCAAAAATTGTGAAAGTAAACACCATTGCATTATTGCTGCTGACAACGGAAACGTAGACTTGACATGTGTTGTTAATAACACTCATCCTGCAGCAGACATCTCCTGGGAAGTGCTCAACAGTAATATTTCGATCTTCAATATGTCAGCTTCCTCGTCATGTATCCTCGATAGATGCATTTCATCCGTTACGATCCAAGTTACCATTAGCGATGACCAAGAAGATATCGAGTATCCGGAATGTCTACAATGTGTTGTCATTCTTCCAGGATATAAATTTCGTCACGAGTCGTATGCTACATTGAAGATGAATGGTAAGAGCTTGGCAATTTTCTCACTTGTAAATGTTTTAATATACATTGCACATATTTGCCCGCATCTGACCCCTTCACTACTGATTTAATTAACATAAGTGTTACAATATACATTGCGCCTGTACAAAAAAGGTAAAAACAATGAATTGCCTCTTTTCTCCTACCTCAATGATTTCCACATTTTGAATTACATTTACTCTTTCCCATTTGCGTTAAACCCCGTAATCAAAACATAAAGCTAAAAGAATCTAGAAAAAAATGTTTCTCCTTTATTCTTAACATGCAGATCTTTTCTCATCAGGTATTTTAATCCGATATTCGATCTTACTTTAGAGCTACATTCTCGGGGAAGATGAGGGGGGGGGGGGGGGACTGTGGGTTGTAGAGGGTGCAAACATCAGTAAGTGGTCAAACTGTATCACATCGAATGCCTACAGCTTGGAAATATTTCAATGGGGACAGGCGAAGCTGCCGCAAACTCCTTTTGTTGTTTGTTATGACTTCCTTCATATTTCCTTTCCTCAGCATTTGGAGGAAGGGTATGAATGGGAACCAGGGAGAGGAGAGGGTACATTCCCTTTTCTGGTAGTATAGTATAACAATAACTTTACAGTTTCAGTTTATTTTCTCCACACCACCTCAGTGAGGTATAAGAAAACATATGTAAGGTATATTTCAATAGCATTCCAAAGATTAAAAAATGACAAATAACATATAGCTTAAGACAAAGGGAGTAAAAAGGAAAGATACAAAATGACACACGTCCTTTCAACGATTTGTGCGGAATAGGTTGAGAGTAGAAATAGAATTCCAAAGATTAAAAAAACGACAAATAACATATAGCTTAAGACAAAGGGAGTAAAAAGGAAAAAGAAAGAATGACACACGTCCTTTCAACGATTTGTGTGGAATAGGTTGAGAGGAGAAAGAGGGGGGGGGGGGGGGATGGAAGACTTTAGAAAAGTCTAAAAAATGTAGCATCAGAGACTGTTAAGGGAAAGAAACTTTCTCAAGAATTAACAACAGTTTTTAGAATTTAACTACAAAATTGGCTCAGATTTACAAAGACAGTTTTACCCGATGATTGAAACAAATGCTTCATTCTAAGAGAACTAGGTCTTCTCCTAAAATACGGTTCCAAGAACTCAATTCTAGCGACTGAATGTAAGGACAAACATAAATGTAATGTAAACAAGAAGGAGTAAAGCCCAAAAAATGAATTCTGCCTTACAAGGTTTACTATCCTAAGACATTATATATATGAAGCCACGATAACATGATCTTATCCGTTTTCAGGAAACCCTCTACCGTCATCGACACCGTCACCGACACCGTCACCGACATTGTTATCGTCACCGACATTGTTATCGTCACCGACATTGTCATCGTCACCGTCATTGTCATTGTCATCGTCGCCGTCCTCGCCTCAAAGAGATTGTGTAAATTGCTTGGCCGTCTGCGTCCCAGTATTATCCATTGTTATCATCGCTACAATAGCAGTACATGCAGCTATCTACTTTTGTAGAACAAGAGAAAATGGAAGCAACTCAAGCGATTATGACTCATTGCAACAGTGAGAGAGTGATAACGGATGCTAGAGTTATT